>NC_057810.1:45759142-45761765 GCF_018294505.1 Triticum aestivum
CCCTTTGGCCTCCGTGAAGCTCTGCCACTGAAGCTACATCCTCATAGGGCATGTACGATAGTGGCATATGGATACAGATGCCCCATGAAAAAAAGTAGTTTGAGGGCATCTATATTGATTTTTCTCTCTCCAACGCAAGCTACTACTAGTCGGCTTTATCAAATAATAGAAAGTAGACTCTCATTACACATGCATCTCTACTCTCCACTTCAGTTTTTTTAGCTTTATGGACCGGACCATACTTTTTCACCCCAAACACCCACCTCCTGCCGAGGATCTTGCTACACCATCTAAACCTATTTTTCCTGACATCCGATTATATATGGCTTGCGGGGCATCACTCTAGGGTTATGCATTGCCCATGCCCTAAGTAGCCCATGTGTGACTCCACCATTGTCTGCGAAACAAATCTTGTCATGCCCAATCAATCCCCATCACATGCGCAAGCATTTCCAAATCAAAATTTTTTGGGCAGCGTAGCTACACTGTGACATGTCCATATCCTAGGCTTCCTAGCACACATGTCCCACATCGCTCAACGGTGAAATGCCGCTGGAGAAGACCAACGCGCCGCACGCCTCAGCTCTGGTTGAGAGATATACAAACTAGATCAACTCCTTCGTACCTCGAGCAGGAGTCATGTAATTTTTTTGCCACAAGCTCTCTTATCCAATGTTCTAAGAAAGTTGACACTTGATAACCAGTTCACAAAAACCAAAGCAAACTATCAAATTTGATAACCGGTGGCTGCAAGAGAATGATTACCAATACTTTGCAAAAAAAATGCTTGGAACTCTGCTAGAAATAGATTTTTTTTTCCTGCTCGTACAAATAATCTTGCAGGTGCTTTGACGATCTGGTGCAAGAAAAAGAAGCCCATTTTGCAGGAGCATTGTAGCTTGGAGGAACAAATTTAATCGCACCAACTGAATGGCAATGTTAAGTTCATTAGTTTCAGTAAATGCACCAACCGAATAGCTTGAAGTTGTAGACGAAGGCTAAATCAAGCCCTGAACTTTGAATCCCGGAAATTGGCACTCTGAACTTGTAATCCTGGTCTATTTTGGACCATATACCTGTTTGGCACACTGGAAATACTACAATCCCGGCCGGGATTACCAGCTACTCCCACGGACAAGAATTTGGGCCCGCCCACTATAACACAACAAGAATTCGTGAGGTTTAAAAAATGTCTACACATTTCTAAAATTGTTCAGAAGTTAAAAATGTTCCTGTTTTCTATTTTTCGCACAAATTCAATTCGTTTTGTGTTTTTTAAACTGTTTGGAATTTTGCAACTCTAGCATTTTTAAAAACAGTTCGCGATATTCATATTTGTCAAAAAAATGTTCAGAATTCCAATAGTTTTTCACATGCTTTGAAAAATGCTTTGTATTTTCAAAATTGTGTCACATTTTTTAAATAATTCTTTTGGAATTTCATAAATTATTTATTAATATATTAATAAAAAATGTTTCGGATTGTTCGCAGTGAACTCGACTGGGCCAGCCCACTAGACATGAAGCGAGTTTTTTTCCTTAACATGCGACATAAAAATTCTTTCTTTCTTTTCCTTAACGGGCGACGTAATACTTTCAAAACAAAAAAACATGTTGTGGAGTCGAACTTGGGTCAGAGGCCCGGAATATTTAATCAGAAACCAAAGCGGCGAACTTTGAAAGCATTTTTTAGGGGCAAAGAAGTATTGAATTTTTTTATTTATGAAATCTTTGAACATTTTATAAGAATTTTTGAAAATTTATGAAATCTTATGAACATTTTATAAGAATTTTTGAAAATTTATGAAATCTTATGAAACATTTTATAGAGTGCGAAGTCTTTTTGAAAATTTCGATTACTTTTAAAAACCAACAACTTTAGAATATGAACACCTTTATAAACATTTTTTGCAAACCGAACAAAATTTTAAAATGTAAACACTTTTTGAAACATATTTTTTTTCTGCAACCTGAACAAAATTTTAATGTGCAGACACTTTTTGATACATAAACATTTTCTGAAACCTGAAAATATATTGTGACATCTAAAAAATATCACAAGTTTTAAAAAATGTATGGGCCAATCCAAATGTTTATACAATGTATAATAATATTCTTGTGATTCAAAAAATGTTTGTACATTCAAAAAATGTAACATTTCAAGAATGTTCATGAGTTTGAAAAAATGTGTTTGTGACATTCTCAAAAAAAAGGTGTGTATAATGTAAAAATATGTTTGCGTGATGTAAAAAAATGTTTCATAACCTTAACAAAATATATGTGCCATGTCCTTGAAAAAAGTGTATGCAAATTTAAAAATGTTGAACCATGTAAAAGAGTGTTCATGTAGTTTTATTAAATGTTTATTGTCATTAAGAAAATGTAAAACATGTATTTGGAAAAATATTACCATGTATTCAAATTTTTTTGAGAACATTTAATTTAAAAATGTAGATAATGTATTTGAAAATATCAAAAGATATCCAAAAATATTTAATGTGTGCGTTAAAAATGTACATTGGGTACTGAGAAATTTAGACATGTGTAAAAATGAAAAAACAAAATAAAACAAAAAAGAAACAAACTAAGAAAAACTAGATTAGTGTGCGTGCGCGAGGAACTGC
>NC_057810.1:45762029-45767987 GCF_018294505.1 Triticum aestivum
AGACAGAGGAGGAAGGATAGGAGATCGTGCAATTCTAGTTCTGCAGATCGTACGGTACCGGTGCGACCAGCCTAGATTTGGGCCGGCGCACCGGTGCCTATCAGTCGCCTTATGGGTATTCTAAGAAAATTTGGGTATGCTGTTTTTTTTTTTGCGAGTAATTTGGGTATGCTGTTGTAGATGCTCTTATCTGTTGCGTGTTGGGTTGAGCTGTCCTCTTGATTTTATTTTATCAAAAACGCCGGTATACCATGTAACAGGATATATTAATGGAATAGAGTTTTCAGAGTTCCTTTGAGAGAACCAGATACTATCGCACAAGCTTGTTCTGTATCTCTGGCCGAATGCATGTAGGCATGTTTGGAAATAGTTAGGAAATTACTCGATAAATTGAAAGAGAAAATCATGATCCCAGATTGCAGTGCGCACATAATCTAGCGACCTTGTGAGGTTCAGACCATCAAGTACTCTCGGCCTATCGATAACTGAAAATTAAAATTATAAACTGACTGCACACAGTCGTCGATCTAGCAGCTGTGAGCATTCTGAAACTGACATTCCTTGACCATACCTGTCAACGGATTATTATGCCCACAGACGAGGAGGATCCATGCTCGAGTCGCTCCTTAATCCGACGCCTGCTAGCTTCATCCACCTGGGATTTTCTGTCAGGGTCGGTGGCATTGCTGCCCCTGCATGGGCGGTAACCTTGCACATCGATTTTCTTCAACCCCACAGCTCGTTCCATGACAAGCCTTGTATAGGTTGTCACCTTGTCTTCCTCCTCAAACCCGGACAACATCCAGAGCAACTTCAAGTTCAGGTGCTTAAAATCCTTGGATGGCTCCCACGCCACGTTGGTCTTCTCGGCACTATCCTCGGGCGTTCTGAGACATGAATGTCGAGATCGAGACAACTTCATGCAAGGACAGGGAAAATGAATACTGCATGTCAATTAATCTTGCCACCAAATCCATGTAGGACAATGTACCAACAACTTCAATCAAATACTAAGTTCAAGACCCTGTAGAGAGTGTTTGGAGGAATTAGCAATGAACTAAATCTTAGGTAAAATACAACACGTGAATATTCTTATAGGATTCATATGAAATTACAGCACTACTTCTAATAACTGTGATAGATTAGAGTTTGCTGAGTGATTAAAAATCAGATCAACTTCCTGGTATGTTGTTGATGTCGAATATTTTGGAAACAGGACATACTAGAATAAGTCACAGCCTCTGAAATTCTGAATAAATTAAAACAAGAGAAGGTAACAAGCCATAATCCAAAATTCTACAGGGGCAGTGCAGTTTCAAGGGTAAATCCGGCTGGGTCCAGATCAGATCACACAGGAAAGATACACATTCAGGAAGTTTCTGAATATAGCAGTGAGCTGCTTCGGATGTTCCGGCTAAATCCAAATCTGCAGCAAGAAGAAAAACATGACGGACAGATAAAGTTAGAAGGGAAGAACATATGATGTGTAGATGCAGAATTATTTCATGTTGTGCGTGCAAGTTAACTTACCATTTGGCAGAAAAACAGGAGGTGCAGTATGGTATGTTGTTGATGCCGAATATTTTGGAAACATGCCATACTAGAATGAGTCACAGCCTCCGAATAAATTAAAAGATAAAGCAACATGCCATACTCCAAAATTCTGCAGGGATGATGCAGCTTCAAGGATAAACAGGGTTCGGACTGGATCACACTCAGAAAAGATATCAGACAGATACAAATTCATCAGGTTTCTGAATATAGCAGTGAGCTGCTTCGGATGTTCCGGCTGAATCCAAATCTGCAGCAAGAAGAAGAACACGATAGCCAGATTAAAATAGTAGGGAAGAACATATAATGTGTAGTTTCAGAAGATATTCATGTGGTGCATAGAAGTTAATTTACCATTTGGCAAAAAAGCTGGAGATGTAGTATGGACAAGTTCCTGGCATTCCTTGATAGGCACTCACTCAGCGAGAATAGCAAATATCACACGAGCTGAACGAAGCAAATCCTCCGTACAAGTACGTTATATTTGAACGTCTGGTCATACAGTAGTTAGCACACACACAGACTACATTAGCTTTACTCTTAACATACAGTACATCTTATCTAAGTTCTGATGTTGGTCGAAGCGAGTATCCGTCTCCTCTGAACTGCCGTCCCCCATTCCGGTCCATCGAGCTGTGCAATTCCGATGTTGGTCGTAGCGAGTATCCATCTCCCCTCGACCGCCGCCCTCCTCCATCTTCTCTGTTGGTGTTCATCACAGGACGAGTACTGTCTAGCCGTCTTGCAGCCCCACTTCCGCCACTCCTGAATCTACCTTCCATATCACTGTTGTACTCTCTGCTGCCATTGCTGCTCCTAGCTTCATTCTTTTTTCTTGGCTTCCATGTCGGCTCCTCCAAGTCCGAGGCAAAGCCGTTACCAGATTGGTCCCTTTCATCACCATTGTGACCCCTCGTGTAGCCTCCTGGCCTTTCGCCACTGTTGGCCTTAGGTCTATGTTTCAGCCCTGCTCGACCTCTTCGGTTCTCACCTGGACTAGACCTATTCCGGGCTCCCCATTTTTGTTCCAGTTTGTCTTCCCTTCCACTGTCTGAATTTGAATCAAATTCACCACCAACGCGAACCTTTCGTATCACATTGCCATGGCTATCGTACGAGAGCTTCCACTTCACCACGGCGTCCATTGTGTCCTCTCTATTCCTTGCTCTTGATTTTGGCTCAAAACCACGGCGGCTCACCTCCGACTCGGAGAAAGAACCGCCACCTATCCGGTCCTTTCCAATGGCGTTACTCCCCTCGGCGTTCCAAGGCTTCCATCTTGCGGCAGGAGGCTTCCTTCTGCTCCCACTACTTCTGTCCGGCCATCTTTGATCAAGATGGCCTTTTCTTGCGCCTTCTGAATCTGAAAGGGAGCCATGACCTCTCCAATGGCTGCCCCTCTCACTTCCAACACGCATAGTGCTTGCAGTTTCACCACTCCTCCTTCCATCTCGTCTTACCATTGCTCGTTGTTGGTGACCAAAATCAGCATCCTCTTCGTCGTCGTCTGAATCAGAAATAGCATCCTCATCATCATGAATCCAACTCCTGACGCTCGAATTGTCTTCATCTCCAGCTTCCAAAGCAATCACCGGCTCCCACATCCCATCCCTCTCCATCAGCTGGACCGCAGGCTCGCCGTAACCATAAGCATCCTCCACAGCGTCATTCCGCCGAACACCCCGCACGCGCTCGCCGGCGCCTAGACGGGCGTAGGGCTGGACGCTGTGGACGGCGTTCCTGGGGAAGAAGCGCGCGGAGGCCAAGCCCGTGCCCGGGGACGCGAGGACCTGGGGCCCGTCGCGGTCGTTCCAGAGGTCGACGCCGCCGGGGCGGTGGAAGCGGTCGGCGAGGCCCCTGAGCTGGTCGTCGGCGGCGACGGAGAGGAGGTTGGGCGCCAGCGCGGCGGCGGAGACGGGGGCCGAGTCGGGGTCCCAGGGCCGCTCGAGGTGGACGACGGCGTCGCGGAGCTCGGCGCGCTTGCGCATCTCGTAGAGCTGGCGCTCGCGGGCGAGCCGGGCCTTGAGGAGCTGCTTCGCCTTCCGGGCCTGCATGCGCTTCCACTGCCACTTGGAGACGCCGCCCGGGAACGTGCGCGGCCCACCGCCCATGCGGATGGCGAGGTCCCCGCGGCGGAGGGGGCGGCCGGCGGGCGAGTGGGGTGAGAGGAAGGGGAGGCCGAGGCGGTGAGAGGAGAGCGGCAGCGGCGGCGGCGCCGGCGGGAGGAGCGGCATGGCTGTGGACGGTGGTGGCGCGAGCTGGGAGATAAGGTTGGGTAACAGTTGCTGAGGCCAACGGGTGGAGAGAGGCCGATGCGACTTTGCTTTTGCGCTTTTCTTTTTCGCTGGAACAAACGTTCTTTTTTTAAAAGAAAAACTTTCAATCTATTAATCTTCAGGCAGAGCGAACACTAAAAATGATAAAAATCACACCAGATACATAGACCACCTAGCGATGACTACAAGCAGTAAAGTGAGCCGAAAGCGCGGCGCCATTATGGTCTTTCCTCACCGGAGCGGAACAAAAACTTGTTGTAATAGACAGTCCGAAAGTTGTCGTGCTAAGGCTCCACAGGAAGCTGGAACAAACGTTCCATTAACACATGAGAATCGCTGGCAACCACATTATACAAAGTTTAAAGTAAATTGCTCCTATCAAGTGCATAGCACATCATTGAGTCTTTTTTCCTTTTGTGTGGGCGACTAGAAACCCTAGCCGACACTAGGAGAGCCCATCTACCGTCTTTCTTCGGCGGCTCCCCTCCACAGGCGGCCTCGGTAGTCGGTAGTGAGGGGGCCGCTGGATCTACGTGTGTGGATCGTGTAGCTTTAGGTTAGGCCCTAGTAGCTTAGGTTTTTAGTCGTTTTATCGTCTTGGCTTCTGCGATGGTGTTGAATAAGGAAGCTTCATATCCTTCCCCAACGAGGCAATCAGTCCTATGATTGGGGATGTATGTGAAAAATTAGTCTGTTTAATCAAGGATGGCGTAGCGATGGTGGCAACCTCGTGGTGGACTTGTTTCCTCAGCCTCCATTGTTGCGACGGCGTTTGCTCCAGCGCCGATGCGAAGCTTGAGAGGTAGTCCAGGAGCGGATGCAAATCGTGGTCTGCATCGGCTGAATCTGCAAGATGGTGGATCATGTGCTACGCTCGTGGTTGTTGGCTAGCAGGTTCGGATTCCTCCACTGACGTCTTAGTCATGCGGGGGTGCCATATCTGGAGTTTGATGGCATGTTCAAGGTGTTTTTCGGTCTGATCCGTTCAACGGCAATGGCTACGCCTTTTGGTGAGCCATCTTGAAGGTCTCCAAAGCTGCATATCAGCGATGGAGTTGCGCCGAGCTTGGGTGATGAGGTGATCCTTCATTTTTTTTCTTTGCTGGCTGCTCTGGTTGTGTCGGAGGCAGCTGACGGGCGACAGTGTCAAGCTCGGGAGATCCTTTGTTCTTGATTGTAATTTCTGTATTGGTTGGTGTTTCTTTGTGCAAAAACTAGTGTTTTGTTGTCTTGTCAGGTTGGTGTTTTACATGACTTATATACTATGAAGCACGGACAATCCTTGCCAGATCCCATGCAAAATTATATGCACAACTCACGGGCTCAATATCCAAAAGCAACAAGGCTATGGAGCATGGACAACCCTTGCCAGATCTCATGCAACACATGTTTTCAAAGAATCAGAAGCCGTTGAAAATCCTGATCCATATGAACCCTTATAATCACCAGCTAGGGATCTCCTCTTCAATGGGACCGGTGCTTAGTCCTGTATAAATACCACGTTGTCCAAATCTTTCTTCTTCGGACCAAACTCCCACATCATAGACTCATATATTTGGCCTACCGTACCCAATGATGAGCCTTAATAGTGGCTTACCGTATTTAGATCAAACTTCAAAACCTAGTCCCGATGTTCACGTTCAGACTCTCAAACCCTAGTCTTCCTCTAGTTTTGTCAAGGCCGGACAGTGGTGCCAGGACCACCCGTTGACCAGCTAAAAAAAACCGACTGAGTGGATGTCGGCGAAGGAGGAAGTAGATCTCAAAGCCTTCAGTAAGAAGACGAAAAACCCTAGTGAGAGGGGACGCTATCGAAGGGCACATCGTTGCTGGTGATACTGTTCTCTATTTTATTTCCCATTTTTAGGTAACTCTGTCTTCTTTATTTATTTGAGAAGCAGAAGCACTCTGTTTTATTTCCCAGAATCGTCAAAAATGTACACACGACCATTTAACGAAATGAAGGCCCGTCAACCAGCCCATCTGAACTTCTGCAAGCCCAGACAGCCATCCTCTGATTCACCGGTTCTCAAAAGGAAAAAACAACCGAGAGATCCTCGGATTCACCACCATCTCCGGCGGCGGCGGCGACCGCGACAACTGATTCCACCACCTTCCATCCTTCCACCCG
>NC_057810.1:45768274-45779968 GCF_018294505.1 Triticum aestivum
CGCCGCAGGCCGGAGGAGATGTACTGCCAGTCGTGCAAGAACGTGTACGACGAGGAGGACGCCGGGACCTGCAAGGAGTGCTACGAGGAGGCCAGCGAGACGGAGGAGGAGCTCAAGCGCGAGATCGACGACCTCCGCTCCCGCCTCCTCTTCCTGCGCCTCCCCTCCCCCACGCTCGACGCCTCCGCCGCCGGCCACTCCGACCTCCTCCTCCACGCCATCCCCGCCTCCTCGACCTCCCCCTCCGGCGACGCCGACGGGGCCCGCCTCGACACCCCCGCCGTCCCTGCCCACCGCGTCATCCTCGTGAGCCATTTCCCCCTTTCCCTATGTTTTCTTGATGCGATTCAGTTCAAATTCGGTCTAGTTTACCTGCGTGCTGCCAGATTTCGCTAGGGTAGTTGTTGATTAGATGTGAGAATTTGAGTCTAGCTCGGTGTTTTTTGATGTTGGTAGTGTCATTAGTCTGCACTGATACTGTCAAGACGCCCAAAGTTCCACAAGTCAGTGTTCCGGCTTCAATGTCGTTAGTCTGCACTGCTGCCGTCGAGCAGTGAGCACTATCTTCTCTGGACATATTGGATAGAATTTTGGCACGTTTTGTGTGAAGTTTTATTAGAATTGAAACATGTTTTCTACTGTATGACACTTGATGTGCTGATGGCCAGCTTGTCCAGTGTGACATCAGTCAACAGGGGTCGCTCTGTAGTTCACTGTATTAGACTAATGAAAATGGTTTAGAGGAAATACGTTGTTGACAGCTTGAGGCAAAACGGAGCCTGGACATCAAAATTGATCTTGTGCTCATCAACATTTAGGCTGTGTTCGGTTGAGAGGGATTCGAAGGGGGTTTAGCAGGGATTGAAGTGGATTTAATCCCCTGCAAGTCAAAACCTCCCCAAATCCCCTCCAATCCTCTTGTGGAGGAGTGTAACCGAACAAGGCCTTATAGGGACATTTCTCAATTTCGAAATAGTAGGGTGAAAATAGGAATGTATATCCTGACGATAGTAGGTGGAGTGGCCATAAAGGAATTGAAGAGCCATTGAGTTCAGTGCCCTCACAAACCCTGTTTAGCTCCTGCCGTGAAGAACAGATCAGTCTCCGACTCTGTAGACACACAACTCACCCACCCAGAGGGTGTGGTAGGGTCGAGTGGAGTGGTTGGCCAGCGCAGCTGGACACAGTTCTCACCTCTTGATTAGTCGGCGGAAAACAATAAATAGAGATAGGTGTGTGTGTGTGTGTGTGTGTGTGTGTGTGTGTGTGTGTGTCATATGGTATTCTGGCTTTTGGGCGTCTTGTTGCTCATATAAAGGCATATTAGGGAGACAATTAAACGGAAGCAGAATCAGTAAGCTAGGAAACCGCTCCAAAGACCAAGCCGTATTCTAGTTTGAACTTGACACGACTTTCTATCCTTTTCTTTCGGTGCATGTGAGGAGGTTCCAGGCTAAGGGTAAGCCTGCACCTGTAATAAGTCACTACACGGCAGCAGCAGAGCTACAAGAAAGTTGCTGGGCAGGACAGGCTAAGGAATAACACACAGTGTTTGTCATTAAGGTCCAGTTTTGCTCTCACCTTCCACTGTTTTTTGCTGGGCTGGGAAAGCCACGGCTCAGGTCGTCCCCAACATATTTCTGCCACTGACCACGCTGTCTTGAGGGCTTATTTTCCTGGTGGCCATGGTGGCAAAATGAACACACGAAATGGCTTTCTCGCCTAGCCACGCAATCGACCTGGTATGTGTGGTGATTATATGAATTTGTGTGCTTAGAGGCAGCATCTTTTCTTGCACTGCAGGATAATGCATTCTGACTTCACTGCACATATGCAGTTCTGCACGCATAGACAAAATGATAGGAACGACTTTGCAAATATGAAAATGGGATGATATTTAGAGCAGCTTTCTGACTTGTGTTTATTCTCATTCACTTAATTGCAATTTCCTTGTGCTGAATGATTGCTGATTTGCATGATATGGTTTGCTTTATGGAAGCAGAGAATATTTGAAATGCGTGGTTACAATAAGAGTAATACATATCTAACTTATCTCTGTGTTGTGAACCAGAGGGAGTCAGCTAGCAGATGTGGTAGGATAGCTGTTGAGTTGGTTTTGGAGAGGAGTTCATGTAGAATGGTCTATGGGTGGGGTCTGATTGTATTAGGATAGGCCCAGAGGCAAAACATCCAGTATATAAGGTTGCATTATTCTGTAAAAAGGGATGCATTATTTGAAAAAAAAAGTATGTGTTGACTCTCAGTTTAATCTAGCAAGAAGAATCAATCTAATCTCTCCCAGTTATTCTCATGTCTCAACCTATGTCTACCCAATCCCTTGCGGCCACACAGTCTGGGTATCTTCAGCATGGTAATAATCCCATTGTGGATCTAAGTTGTGAGTTGAGACGTGTCTCCCTGCTCACCCTTCTATTGCTCGGTGCTGCTTCTGACGGCCCCATGCACTTAGTGAGCACTATCTCTTAAATTGTCGCCTCATCTGGCCCTGTATAGGAAGAGAGGCAAATCAGGTGTCTGGGCAGCTTCTACCCAACTGTATAGCATCCTTCTCCTATGCATGCTTGTTCGAGTTTTTCAAGGGAACAAAACTATTTGTATAACAAATAATAATTATATGAAGATAAAATGCATATTTGTACCACCAGGTGAAATTGTGAGTTGAGACGTCACTATTCAGTCATAGTAGGATCTTTTGTCTTGCGCTGTAAGGTTCTCCATGGTAGCTCCTTTGCCAATTTGTCAACCGTTTTGGGTACGTATTTTCATTTTTGTCCTGGTAGCTCCTTTGCCAATTTGTCAACCGTTTTGGGTACGTATTTTCATTTTTGTCCTGGTAGCTCCTTTGCCAATTTGTCAACCGTTTTGGGTATGTCTTTTCATTTTTGTGTGAGTTTCAACTTTCAACCAAAATTGCTTCACTCTAAAACCCCAAAGACCTGAATCAACAACCATAGTTGCACCATTATATTATACAAAATTTCAACTTCGCTCTCAGTATAAATGGTTTTAGACTAAACTCATGTGCCTTGTTTAAAATTATTTGTTGACTTTTTGTTCAACAGAATCCTTTGTCTATGATGTTTTCCAGTACAGTACTTCACTCTTTCGTGTTATTCAGATGCATAGCTGATCTAATTTCAGCGAGTGACAAATTGCTTGAACTCTGATTTATTTCCCGCTTATTTTTAAGATTGTCACCATTCTCTTATTTCACTGCCACCTTAAGTCCACATTAACTAGTTATTACTCGACACATTTCACATTTGTGAAGTATTACTGATTTGCTTATGCTGGTTCGCTGTGGTGTGAATGTATCTTTCTGTTAACCTGTGTTTCTCTTTCGAACAGGCCAGCAGATCTCCTGTATTCAGAGCAATGCTTGACAGCGAGATGGAAGAGAGCCGGAGCGGCGTCATCAAGATGTACGACGTGTCCTACGATGTCCTCCGTGCTTTTGTCCACTACATGTACACGGGCGAGGCTCTCCTGGACGAGCAAATGGCCTGCGATCTCCTGGTGTTGGCCGAGAAGTACGAGGTAAAGCACCTGAAGACCTACTGCGAGAAGTTCATCACGTCCAAGGTGAACAACGACAACGCCATCGTCCATTACGCGTTTGCGCACCGGCACGGCGCGAAGCAGCTGCTCGAGGCCTCCATGTCGGCGCTCATGGATAGCATGCCCACGCTGGCGGAGCGGGAAGAGTACAAGGAGCTGGTCGAGAGGGACCCGAGGATCCTCGTGGAGATCTACGAGACCTATGTCAGCCGACAGGACAACACTGCTGACGAGAGGGATTCAGATTGCTGCTGTAGAAAGTGATAGCTGAGGGTAAAATAAAGCCATAACAGCATAAAATGTGGTTTGGTGAGATATGTATTGATGCAACTATGGATCGTTACCCAGATTCCAGAATGGATCTAAGTTGACTAAAATGATTGTTTCCAATATTTTGTATTTATGTTCTTTTGCCCTATACTTACCAGCATTTTTGTAAAATTATTACTTGGTGTGATGCTCTGGCAAACCATCTGAGTGAGGTACTTTCAAATTGTACATGCCTACAAAGGGGGCACCCGCCACAATTAGGCCAACTCCACCGCGAGGCCCCTCCGTCTGGCCCCGTCCGTTTGGGGTAAAAGGAACAAATCGGTCGGCCCAGCATGCGACGGCTCGGACCCATCTGATCCGTCTTGTGTCCGGGCCGACACATTTCAAGCGCATGTGGGTTTGGGTCGCGGCGGACAGCAAACGGACGCATCGCTCATCCGCGTCGGGGTCGCGTGGTAGGCGGCCACAGACTTCCCACCCGCCAACATCAATGCGCACGCGCGGCCGGTCCCGTCTGTCATCTGCCCAGGCGAACGGTCGTGGTCCTTAAATGGGGAAGCCGTGGACCGGCCGTCGTCCACACTCCCCACTCCACCCCGCGGTCCTCGAAACCCAACACCTCCAAACCCCCAAACCCTAGCCTCGAACTCGCCGGCCGGCCGCCTCACAGCCATGGGGCTCTGGAACTACAGCTTCAAGGGGAAGCACGACCGCGAGGCTGGCTCGTCCTCGGGTCGCCGCCGCCGCGGAGTGAAGGAGGAGCCCGCATCACCACCGCGTCGGGCCCCCGCGCCGCCCGCGTTCTCCATCGCCCCCACGACCGCCGGCGAGCGCGACCGGCACTACATCCACGTGGATGTATGCCGCCGCTATTGGGAGACGAGGACGCCGCTCCCCTGGAGCGACGTCCACCTCCCCAACAACTGGCATTTGTCCGCCGACCACGTACCGATCCCGTCGGTCCCGGTGAGCGGCCGTGCGCGCCGCGAGGAGATCGAGCGCCGCTGCCGCCTCCTCTCGGACGACCTCTACTACGACACCAGGTATGCCCCCGACTCGGCCCTGTGGGACACGTGATTCCGGGACGAGCACGACACGCGGCGGGCGTCCTTCTTCGCCGGCACTTCGACAGGGCCGCGGTGGCCACGTCCAGAGTGCCGAGCGGCTGCTCCCTAGGTGCGCGGGCGTACGCGGGTGCGCGGCCTCACGCCCACGCCGTCGCCTTCACCATCTCTGTCGCCACGACCACCTCCTCGCATGACAGCGAAGGAGGCCTGTCTCATGGCGCGTGTTATGGAGGACTCCATGAAGACGCACAATGAGCGCCAATGGGAGGGCCTCGAGGAGATGATGGCCCTCTCTGCGGCCGGTGACGTCGCCATCCCCGAGCTGGAGATGGTGGCCGCAGAGAAGGCGATGGAGGAGGAGGAGCCGGTGGCCGTGTTCCACCCGGGCCTGGTGGGCCAGCAGTGGAGCTGGTCGTGCACGGCTCCAGAGATGGCCGACGCCATGGGGGGCATGAACTGGTGCCCCACGCCGCCACGGTCACCAGAGCGGGACGCGTCGCCACGGGAGGAGGTGGTGCAGGCCCCCGCCTTCCAGCCCGCCCCCGCGTACCACTGACCGCCGGCCCATCTCTGGACGCCGCCGGACTACGTCGACCTCGTCAGCAACGACGACGACACCGGCGGCCACTGAAGACGGCAACGGCCACGGCAGGAGCGCGCGGGCGGCGTTTTTTTATTTTGTTTTTATGTTAATTATGGCACTTGGCCGTTAAGTGAACCGTGAAACTGGGCTGTTTTGTGGCCATGACCCCTAACTTATGTTTTATGTTTTTTTAACTGCGTTTATTTACTTTCTTTAGTCATTTTATTTAAGTTTTTCTATTTTTTTAATCACGTCCAACACAGACATGATTTAGGGTGCGGCCGCGCGTTGGGCGCACCCACGACCCAATGGACAGAAGCGGACATGGGTGAACCCATTGCCGCCGTAAAGGGACAAAATCCGGCCAAACCGGATGTCCGTTTGGGATCGTGCGGTGGAGTTGGCCTTAGGCCACCCCAAGAGGCCAAGATGGTGAAGCCTATCCACTGCCCAAACACGGGTTTGAATGATCAACCACAAGAAAAAACTGCATTCAGTTCTTCCAAATGACCTCTTTCATGGGGGAAACCACAATGTTTTGAAACTGAATGATGTAGGCCGAGGAGGAGTAAGGGTCATTGGCCGTTTGCATAGACGGTGTCCCTAACCTCTTAGATGCAAGACAAGTGGCTGCATCATGCATGCATGTGGTCGACCAACATTACCATGGAGACGTCAATCTGAGCCACTCACGTGTTCCGCAAGCTTGGTGGACACACAATTTCTCTTGTAGATCTGAAAGATGGCCAGCGCGAGGTCTTTCGGACGCATAAAACGTTCCATATCCTCATTGTCACATGAGTTGCCCAAGTCTCCACATGCTTTGACGGACGTCATGCGAGACTGTTTTGTTCCTAGTCACTAGACTCGAGACCTCTTCAAGAAACTTCAAGTGCTCAAGCAAGGAATGAAGAGTGTCAAAGAGTAATGCAAAGAAATGAAAATTGCCATGATCCGAGCAAACATGACCACGGCCAAGGAACAAACCATTGCAAACCTCGGATTTTGAACCGTACACCAATTTGATTGAGTTGGCCCATCAAGCCACGAAGGTAGAGAGATAAGAGCAAGGAGACTTCAGATACTCGATACACCCTCAAGTAGTGATCCCTCAATCTCGAAAACTCCGACAACTCAATCAAGTCAACCTACAAATACCTACAAACAACGTTCGACATCAAGTGCCACCATGGCCTCCACCGACAATAAAAGCAAGATTGGATGCTTCACTTGCAACGGTTGTGGGCACAAGACCTATGAGTGTCCCCCAATAAGCACACCATGGTGATCAACAAAGCAAGAATCTGTAAGTGAAGGTGAATTGGAAACTTTGAAAGATGTTACTAGGCACCAAGATGTCAACAAATAAGAAGATTCTGAAGTCTATTGCGAAAATGATTTGAGCCCAACTCTTGTTGTCTTGAAGACCTTGACCATCCAACAACAATATGAAAGATTGGCTGTTTTTTTTCCTTTTACTTTTTACTATAGTCTATTATTCTTATGTTTTTTTTTCTTTCCTTCCATGGATTCTTTGGTCAACAGTTGTATACTTGGCAGCTTGCCGCAGCTTGTGCCTCCCTTGGCAATTGGTTGTAGCAGATTAAGCACTAAGCTTTGCTGCCAGTAACAATGTACTTTGCCAAAAAAAGCACATCATATCTTGCAACAGAATATTTCAACATTGGTCAGCTAATCCTTGCAAGCATATTAACATGCCACACCAGGAAAAAAGATAAAAATGGTCCATCCAAGATCTGAATTAAAACTTTGTTGTACAGTAGGTCACACAAATGGTTCAAGAAGCAAAACATGGGCCATCTAAAATTAAATGGAAATGACATTGCGCGACAGTGATAATAGCCGCTCTAGTCTTTTACCATGGCACTTGTTGCAAGGCTCCAGAACAGTTAACTTAACTGTAGATGGAACTTTATTCTCAATGTATGTTCTGATAGCCGAGAGCGTCCTAGGGGTTTCCACGAGAATAGGATCCGCCATGGGAAAACACCAACCGTCACCACCTTCATCATAACACCTTTGCCCACAAATGGTGTCCAATGTAAGATACTCAAGTGACACCGCGTTCTTGAGAATATAACATGTCAGTTCAATCAAGCACTTCGCAGAGCTGAAGCCACTGATCTTCACGCTTTTGAGGTGGCCATGGTGGTGTTCGGGCATGTGCCTCAGTTGTGAATCCACAAAAATTGATTCATGCACCATACGCCGCTGAGTCACCTGACAATCGAAAGGATAATCTGATTCAGTTAACTGGACCCAAACTGATCGGATGACTTTGCAGGACGAATTAAAAGAACAGCGCCACAGACTTACATCTAATGTCAAAGTCTCCAGGGAAGGAGAAGCATCCAGGAAAGAAACCAGAGAAAAATAGTCATATGTCCCAGAATCGTTTGGTCCTAATCTCAAAATAATGGTCAGGTGCTTAAGGTGGAGGAATTTCGTAGGCAGCATTGGTGCATCAACCACCTGCACACACAAAACTTCATGTATCAGATACACTCTACACCAGATATTATGACTAATAATATAATATGTACATATCTCTAAACTACAACACATAATCTTGTAGCGAATATATATATACCTCATCTTGTGATTCTATGTAAAGAGTTTCAATATTTGGCAGAACGGATGGTAGCTTGGCACGGGCATCATAGATAAGATTGCTTTGTACCAAGTATAGTTTCTTCATTTGCCATGTTTCCACAAGTGAGAAGTCTAACCTGCATCCTGATCTCAGCCAGAGACTAGAGAGATTTGGAGCTTTGCTCTCTATCACTCCCAATCTCTGGCATGCCAAAATACCAAGCCAGCTGAGCCGCTGCAGGGCACTAGATAACTTCAGACATTTAATCTCATCACAACTAGTAAGATCTAATAGCTCCAAAGCAAGAGAGTTGGAAAGAAGGCGCTCTAACTCATTCCATGTGACGCTCACACGACGCAGGTACAGGCATGTTAGGCTTCTCAATGGGCCAAGTTCAACTGTGCGATGGAGGACACAGAGACCAAGTCTAAGGCACCGAAGCGAGTTTCCAACCCTGTCAGATAAAAGCGCGCATGGGAAGTTGTATGTTCTCTTTGCTCCAGACAACGGGCATGGGAAGTTGTATTTTCCAGTTGTTTGAGACATTGATGCAGACAACATGAAGGTGAGTTCTTCAAGCCCAGGCTTAAGAGCAATCTGAAGCCAACTGTCAAGATAACTGAAGTCATCAAGCCCATTCATTCGAGCGTAGTCAAGCCTGAATGTTTTCAAGCTGCCTTTGTGTTTCCTGAGAATGCAGTCAATCTTGTGGTGGACCTTCTCTCCACTCGCACTTTCTTTCGAGCCAGTTGTATCCTTATTAAAGATGAGGCCGGAATGGTATCTCCACGAATGTAAAAAGGGAAAGCCAATTGTATCCTTATCAAAGATGAGATTGGGATGGTATCTCCACGAATGTAAAAAGGCACGAGATCCGCAAGCAGCACGAGCAGCTTCACGCATTGGCATTAAGGAGTGTATACGAAACAATATGTCCTGCACATACAAGCATGTGATGAAAGATCAATATTGAGAACATAAGGTCATTAGTTCAACTGGACAAAAAAAATAACAGTAGAAATCCAGCTACTTTAGATAGTAGGCAGTGCAAAGGAACTAACTTTGCTAGGGAAACTCAGCAACTCATAGAGAAGTTTTGCTAACAGTGTTAAACAAACGGCAAAGATAGCATATCTGAATGGCAGACCATGAAACAGAATCTGCCAATCTGGCAGTTACACATCCTATGATAAACCAGAACCAGGGTAACTAAGATGAAGAGATAATTGTTCAAGAAGACCATAAAGATGAAGAAAAGGGCAAGCAATGCAGAGTTCAATTCATAAATCCAAAATTTGTTATGGATTTAGGTAGCACAAAATTGCACAAAAGCTAAAAAATCAAACCTAAGGCATCTATAGAACAATTGTGAAAAATCTTGTTATCTTTTTACAGATTTATTTATTTAGGTAGCGCAATAGAAGAATCCATGATTTGGAGAGGTTGTGAAGCAGGTGGAAAGATTAATCATTTTTCCAATTTCTTCTGTAATGACTATGCCAATCAATGATCGCTCGAACTTTGTTACAGGACAAGCCGACCAAAAAATGAAATTTTCTCTGTTACTCCCTCTGTAAACTAATATAAGAGCTTTTAGAATACTAAAGTAGTGATCTAAACGCTTTTATATTAGTTTACGGAGTGAGTACATCAGTATATGTGACCAAAAGGATCTTTTCTCTGTTTGCAAATCGTAATAACATGCAGCTAGCCGAGCATAGTCCCGACAATTAATTAGTCAGATGAGAGTAGTCGCAGTGATATCATGCTTGCGATCCTCAAAACTTTACCGCCTCCGTACCTCAGGAAGCTCCTTGATTGCTGTTCTCCTAATTTTACCAGATTGAGAATCATCGCCATCGTCATCTTGTTGACAGGGCGATCCCTTCCTTTTACCCATCCTTGAGGCCGAAAGCCGACGACCTGCGACAGGGAAAAAAAAGGAGGATGGTCATGGTAGCCCCGACATGGATAGGAAAAAGAAGAGAAAATTCACCCAATCTGTCGACATCTTTTTCCCACCTGAAACTCCCCCTTGCTGACGCCGCGGCCGGTCGCTCTGCAGAGACACGAGCCTGTTCAGCCCTAGCATCCCCATGGACGAGCAGACGACGATACCTTCCTCCCTCGGATCGGATCTGGCCGAGAAAGCACTTCAGATCTCAACTCCTCTCGAGCTCTCCTTATCAATCTCTGTTTTTGGTCGAGAAATCACTTCTGTTCTTGAACTCAGCTTCGAGCAGGCGCCGGAGCCGACGGGCGGGCGGCGGCGGGGCTATCAACTGCTAGTAAGTACGGAGTATATGCTTTTTTCTTTCCTTCGGGTGATGGACAGCTGCGATGAGGCCTGCCCAAGATACCTTCTTCCCAGGGATTCCTGTCAGGATTGCTCTCTCTTTCGAACTGTCAGGATCTTTAACAGCGCCTCCAGCCGAACTCCTAGAAGGCTTCGACTCCTCAAAATTCCTTTGATTTCTTTTTTAATTCCCTCTTTTATAAGATAATAAGTTGGGCAGCTATCTGCGCCGGCGCGGTGGCCCAACTGTTGGGCCGGTCGAGCCCCAGCCGTTCGATGCAGCGTGTGATGCAACCCCTTCAACCGTCAGATCAGATCCTCCGCCTGTATCCGTGGTTTTCTTCCCCAAATCACGCCACCGCGCGCGGAGAGAAGAAGAGCTGACAGCGAGCACCACCGGCCTTCCCCCATCTCCCGGGTCCAAAGTTTCCATTTCCAGGCCTAATAGCGCCGTGCTTGCAACTCATCGCCGTCGTTCGCATCCCTCATCGCCGGCCCCTCATAGCTGACCGTCGTGTTTTTGCAGCTCATCGCCATGACGGGTCACCGCTCCGACTGTAAAACATAGGGTTTGGGAAACTGGCTCGACACCCTAAAACGGGGTGTGGCTATCTCATTATATAGACGTACCAAGAGGTACAATACAAGGCCTATACAAGACTACGTATATACAGTCTAACACCCTCCCTCAATCTTAACTGTAGTCTAACACCGACTTCACGCCGTTGTAGCACCGGTTGCAGCTCACCGCCCTAATGGTTGCAACGCTAGGTGCGCCGCTGGACGCCCTCGCCGACGACGCTCACCGTCGGGTGCATGCCGCTCGCATCGTCATTGTCTCCCTGGTTGCCACTTCCATCTATCGCCATCGAACTCATTGGTGGAAGCTTTGCAAGTTGCCGGTTGCAACAAATCGGAGCTCCATCGTCGACATGCACCTTATCTGAAGAACTCTGGCCATCGGCGATGCATCAAAATTGGTCACTGGTTGTAGCAAAAACTAACAAAGTGTGTAACAAATGGTCGCCGATGAAGCTTTTTTTCATGGCCATTGAAGCTTTTTCACTCACCGGATGAATCTTTTTCATGCACTGGTTGAAGCTTTTCCCGTTTTTGCTACAAACACGAAGACGGAAAAAGTGTGGCTGGCGACGACGGTTGCGAATTTGTTGCAACTGGCAGTGGAAAAAGCTACCTCCGGCGACCAAATTTGCTACAACGGGTGTGCGGTGGTGCAACCGGAGCGCGGGTGGTGCGACGAGCCGGCGACATAGGTGACCAC
>NC_057810.1:45780179-45780762 GCF_018294505.1 Triticum aestivum
ACACGATCATGGGGAGGGATGCAGCTGGAGGTAGGGGATGAAGGTGTGCGGTTGGGAAAAGATAAGGGAGGAGGGTGCGATCTACGTGGGGCCTAAAAAAATGCTTCTCACGCGGGGGTGCTGTTTTGGTGGGCGCGGGATGCCAGCGAGGCTCGCGGCCGGCTGAAAATTCGGCCGGCGCACCGGTCACAATCATTTCCCTAATAAGTTGGTGAACTGTCAGAACCTTTAACAAAAGTGTTTGCCGCCTCTCAAAGTTGAGAGAGCAAAATCAAGCCTTAGCAAAAGATTTCCTCTCTCTTACACGACCGCCTCTTTCTCTTGTTCGGCTGCGTGCACGACGTCGCCTTGTTGTGTTCCTTGCCTTCAACGAACACCCCGCACCCGGTTGACACCCTGTGGCCCCGCCAACCTCCGGCTGCCAAATTTTGATGAACATCCGCAAACTTTTCTTTTACACTTTTTTGTCTTCTTGTGGTCTTCGCCCATGACGGTGCTTCTATTCATCGTCCCTAGCTTGGCGGCGTTCCCCTTGTCATCTCCAGTCACACGCAAGGAAATTCCTACACCTACGTAACTTGTC
>NC_057810.1:45780990-45799730 GCF_018294505.1 Triticum aestivum
CACTAAAACTTGCCAACTAATATCGTACACTAAATTTCACAACTATTTCACATAGGCGTGGCAAAGCTCCACTAGCAAAGGTGCAACACACGCGAAGAAACACCTACAAAGGAAAAGCTCATGCACACTAAGAAAATGTACATGAAAAGTGGTCGTCGGCCATCTTTGCCGATTCAGATGAATTTCGTTATGGACCACACCATTGTACCACTAAGATAAAGATGAGTGGAAGAAATCATTCAGATGAGCGCCCAAGTCATAGCCCGTGTAGGAGGAATTTTGGCTACTTTCTCGACTACTTCCTCGCACACTTATGTCACACACGGTAAGTCTCTGTCAAATTGCTTCCGTGCAACATCTATCCTAGGTCCTAGCTAACTCATGGATACCATATAGTGACGTGAAGTTGTCGTTGGCCGTGTGGAAAGAAGAAGGAAGAAGAAAGAAGGAAGAAACGGGAGAGACTTTTCCATGTGGGGTTTAGTTCGTTTGAGGAGTTTGTTCATGTTCACGGTTTTTTAGTTCCACAAATTTGATCAGTTAAGGTTTGAGTAGAAGTTTGAAGAGTTATATTTTAGGAGTTCGGTCAGAGATGCCTCAACTAGGCTATTCCTATGTCACTGGGTTCGGTCAGAGTTTGGTCATCTCTCTCTCTCTCTCTCTCTCTCTCTCTCTCTCTCTCTCTCTCATTTCTGTTATCTCCAAGATTCATGCAAATACGCATGAACGTTCATGATTTCTCTTATCTCTTCATCATTGGGGAATTTGTCATTTTTTGTTTCGAATTTGGATTTCAAATCTTGCAGTATGTTCTCGTTGCCACCATGGCATTATTTTCATAACTTTTCGACATTCATACATAGGAACTTTTTTCAATTGCATGCACCGGTAGCACCAACCCTGCCCCTGCAGTGTTGGTTATAGTCGTCATTGTGCACTTTTATATCGTTCCATGATAGACGATATGTATTCCACTAGTATTGAAATTTCTCATCTCCAAACAAGCTTTCTCCCCCCTTTATAGACAAAACAAACCAGGATGCCCATACAATATGTTTAGGTACCGAGAAAAAATAAACAATGATCTGCAAGGGCAACAATACAAACATGCCCTAATAAAAATATATGGAAAAACGCCACGAAGAGGCCAACAAATCAATGGGTAGAAGGCATTGCAAGGCGGCGCCCTGCCAGAATCAGAGCGCCCATCATGCCGCCTAACCTATCTCAGCCTCGTTGCCTAGAGAGCGGATGTTAGTGCTGCAAAAGGCTAGAAATTAAAATAGAGTCAGTGGCCCGTCGAATGAAGACCAACTCATCTTGTTACAAGTCATCCAAAGGGTCCATGTCATCATCATAAACACTAACCAAAAGAGGTGTCTCCTCGTACTACTATGGTTGGCCTGAGTTTCCAGAAACTCAGCCAGGTCCTTGGCCTCCCACTCAGGCCTGAGAGCCTCATAGACAAAGCTCCAAAGGAAACATGTAGCGGGAAGACGAAGAAGATGTGGGTTCCATACTCCAGAACGCCACAAAGAGGGCAAAGCCCATAGCTAGGCCCTTGCCGCTTAACCACTTCCATTCCCGATGGGAGGCGACCACATAGAAGCTGTCATACAAAAATCTTGATCTTCTATGGAAGGGACGTTTTCCACATAGGTGTGGTGCACGCATGAGTCAGCTCACGACATAGAGTATGATATGCCGAGCTGACAGAGAAGAGCCCTGATGGGGCCAAGTGCGAAGATATGACGTCTAGATAGTCCGGAAGTATTGGTGAGAGGGCCGCCGAAGGTCGGCAAGCTACGGTTTGCTCAGGCAGTCAGGCCCAAATGTTTGTCGGAACGAGACATTCCAATTCCCATCGTGGGCATGAGGCAACGAAAATCATCGGGTCCAAGCAAATAGCAAACAGATTCGGGAACTCGGTACAAAGTAGAGATCCTCCCAGCCATAGATCTAGCCAGAAGAGGGTCCCGTCTCCATTGCCTATGGAGATGAAAAGTCCAAGTCAAATCTCATGCCAGCGATGGATCTAACCAGAAGGGGGTCCCATCTCTAGTGCCTATGGAGATGGAGAACCCAAGTCGAATCTCATCCTTCATTGACTACATAGACTTCCATAATGGGACCCCCTCTACGCTCACAAGTGAGAAGAGGGTAGCCTTGCAAGTACTTCGCTTTAATAAGCTGCAGCCACACCCCCCCATCGTCCCTGAGAATCCTTCAAACCCGTCTCAAAATCAAGGCCACATTCATGCGATGGGACACAAGAATACCTTATTTGTACTCTTTTGAAGCATTTTCACGATAATCCATGAAAATAATTGTATCCTCTTACCTTATTCTTAAAATAATTTTTATGCTCTTTTGAAGCGCCTCACGGTATGTTCAAACATGAAAGATTGGCTTGTTTTTTCCTTTTATATACTTTTTAAAATAGTATATTTTTTTGGTCAAGAGTTGTATTCCTTGGCTACTTGCCGCAGCTTGTGCCTCTCTTGGCAATTGGTTGTAGCAGATTAAGCACTAAGCTTGGCTGCCAGTAACAATATAGTTTGAGAAAAAAATCACAGCACATCTTGCAACTGAATATCTCAACATTAGCCAGCTAATCCTTGCAACCATATCAACATGCCTCACCAGGAAAAAAAAAAAATGTCCATCCAAGATTTAATTAAAATTTTGTTGTACAGTAGGGTCACACATAAATAGTACAAGATACAAAACATGGCTCATTTAGAACTAAATGTAAATGACACCATGTCACGACTGCGATAATACCCGCTCTAGTCCATTAGCATGGCATTTGCTGCAAGGCTCAGAACAGTTAAGGCTGGTCATAGTGGGAGTAACATAGGTAGTAACATAGATGCCACATAAGCAAAAATGATGATGTGGCAAGTAGTTAATGAGGAGAGAGGCAAATAGAGTAACATAATATGTTACCATCACATAGCGGTTTCCAATGCATAATGAGTCTACAAAGTAATAAATGAAGGCAACTATGTTACCACACCTATGACACTACCCACTATAAAGGTAGTAACATAGACTAGTAACATATGTATGTTACTAGTCTAAGTTACTCCCCACTATGACCAGCCTAAGTGAACTGTAGGTGGAACTTTATTCTCAATGTGTGTTTTGATAGCCAAGAGTGCCAGGAATTTCCATGAGAATGCCATCCGTCATGGGAGTACACCTGTTGTCCTCGCCTTGATCATCACACCTACTCCCATATATGGTGTCCAATGTAAGACACTCAAGTGACACCGCGTTCTTGAGAATATAACATGTTAGTTCAACCACGCACTTCGCAGAGTTGAAACCGCTAATCTTGACGTTCTTGAGGTGACCATGGCGGTGTTCAGGCATGTGCCTCAGTTGTGAATCCGCAAAAATTGATTCATGCACCATACGCCGCTGAGTCACCTGATGATAAAAAGGATAGTATGATTCAGTTAACCGGACCCAGACTGATCGGATGGCTTTGCAGGATGAAATAAATGAACAGCGTTACCGCCTTACATCTAATATCAAAGTCTCCAAGGAAGGAGAAGCATCGAGGAAAGAAACCAGAGAAAAGTAGTCACATGCTCGGAAAACAATTGCTCCTGATCTCACAGTGATGGTCAGGTGCTTAAGGTGGAGGAATTTGGTAGGCAGCATTGGTGCATCAACCACCTGCACAAGAACGATGTCATGTATCAGATACACCAGATATGAGCCTAATTTAACCATATATACTGCAGTTCTACAACACCCTACATTGTGGAGAATATATACCTCTCTCGATGATTGTATGGCAAGAGTTTCAATATTTGGCATAAGGGATGGCAGCTTGGCACGAGCATCCCAGATAAGGTTTGTTTGTTGCAATTCTAGTTCCTTTATTGGCAATGTTTCCACAAGTGAGAAGTCTAACCAATTTCCGCAAAGGTATAAACTGGAGAGATTTGGAGCCTTGCTCTCTATCACTTTCAGTCTCTCGCATGCTAAAACACTAAGCGCGCTGAGCCGCTGCAGAGCACAAGGTAGCTTCAGGCATTCAATCTGAGGGCAACTAATAAGATCCAGTAGCTCCAAAGTAAGAGAGTTGAAAATAAGGCACTCCAACTCATTCCATGTAATGCTCACACGCCACAGATACAGGCTTTTCAGGCTTCTCAAGGGGCCCAGTTCAACTGTGGGATGGAGGGCACAAAATTGGAGCCTAAGGTACCGAAGTGAGTTTCGAACCCCGTCAGATAAAAGCGAGCATGGGAAGTTGTACTTTTGCTTTGCTTCAGACAGCACGAGGGTGAGTTCTTCAATCCCTGCTTTAAGAGCAATCTGAAGCCAACGGTCAAAATAACTAGTGCCGGTGAACCCGTGCGTGCCATAGTAGTCAATGTTGAATGTTTTCAAGCAGCCAGAGTGGTTCCTGAGAATGCGGTCAATCTTGTCGCCAAAATATTCTCCACACGCACTTCTCTTCAAGCCAATCGTATCCTTAGTGAAGATGAGATTGGAATGACATCTCCAGGAATGGAAAAAGGTGGGAGATATGCAAGCAGTACGAGCAGCTTCACGCATTGGCAGTAGGGAATGTATGCGAAACAATATGTCCTGCGCACACAAGCATTGGATAAAAAATCAAGATTGAGATTGTGAGGCACAATCGCTCGACTGGAGAAAGAAAAACAATATAACCACACAGAGTAACATCGTACCCCAGGTAGCCCTCCACATGGTTGCACAGGGTATGGATTAATTGATCAAGACCATAAAGGCAAAGAAAAAGTCGAAAAATACAGAGTTCAATGCATAAATAAAATAATGTATTCTGGATTCAGGTAGCACAAATTGCACAGAAGGAAAAAAATCCTATAACATCTAGATCACAGCTGTGAAATCTAGTTATGATTTTACGGGTTTTAGATACCACAGTAGCAGAATCAATGCTTTGGAGAGGGTCGTGAGTAGCAGAATCAATGCTTTGGAGAGGGTTGTGATCGAAGCAGGTGGAAAGATGAATCATTTTTCTAATTTCTTCTAGAATAAATATGCAATCATTGATTGCATGAAGTTTGCGACAGCACAACACTAGCGTCATATATAGTGCTAGTTGTCGCTTGTTCTGTTAAATTTCTATAAGCCCTACAAAATCAGAGTTTTGACCATCATTTTTCAGCTCCGTCTGTTGATAGTTAGAAAATCATAATGGTCAGCAAGTGCTTATGAATACGAACCCAGCCGTATCAATTTTGAAGCACATGACTCACAGTTTACTACTCCCTTTGTTCGGAAATAAGTGACGCTGTTTTAGTTGAAACAACGTCACTTGTCTCCGAAACTGCACCTTATGAGAAAAGAAGAGTAATTGCTAAAACACACGAGTTACAGTAGTAGGAGTAGTAAATTAGCAGATAGAATGGTTACAGTTACTAGAACGAATCGTCGAATTTCTCACTCATTCAGTAAAAACCGACCTTTTTGTGTCAACGTCAGGATGTGACCAGAAGTATCTTTCCTCTATCTATAAATCGCTCCCTCCGTCCGGAAAAACTTGTCGCTCAAGCGGATGTATCTAGCACTGTAACACGTACTTGATACATCCATTTTGAGCGAAAAGTTTTACCGGAGGGAGGGAGTACCCATTATGCTTAGGGTAGTCCCGATCGAGAATTAGTCTGATAGAGTGATGGGAGTAGTCCCCATGCCATGATGCATGCTACTATTGTTGCAATCATCAGAATTCAAGGCATCGGTAGTGGGTACCTCGGGAAGGTCTGGGATTGAGATCCGCGTTGCTTTGCCAGACTGAGAATCGGCATCGCCGCCGCCTTGTTCCCCACAGGTGGATCCCTTTCTTTTACCCGTTGTTGGTGAGGCCATGAGCCGACCTGCGCTGCGACGGAAGAAAAAAGGGGATCGTTATGGATGGATATATACAAGAAAAAAGCAGAGAAGGCGCCCGATCGATATATAAATGCAGGCAGGGTGTCCCCCACCTGAATCTCCCCGTTGCCGCCTGATTGGAGAGAGTGGCCGCCGAAGGAAACCTTCCTCCCTCGGATCGGATCTGGCCGAGAAACCACCTCCGTTCCCCCCTCCTTCAGATCCCAACTCCTATCCAGCTCTGCTCTGGTCTCCTTGTCTGTCCTTGTTTCTGGCTCCGTTTTGTACTCGAGTTCCAGCCGGCGACGGACGGAGCCGGCGGGCGGGCGGGGCTAACAAGTGACAGTATATGTTTTTTTTTTCCTTTTCTTTTGTTGAGTTTTTTTAGAAACATCCTTTTTTTTAGAATTAACTAAGGAAAGTACTTCAAATCAGGCGGCTGATTTTACTGGACCCGTCCACCACGCGCCAAGCCGTCGGATCGCCTAATCACGATTTCTGTTGGGCGCGCGCTGGTCCTTGATTTCTCTTGCACACCTGTCCTTGTCCCACCTTTTGCTCGTGAGTGGTCCCCGTGGCCTATGGTATGATTCCTTTGCATGCTAGTGTACTTGTTGCTATCTTCCTCCATAGCAAGATGCAAGACCTGTTTTGGATGACAAGCCGGCAAGTGAGCTACGCGATGCTGCTTGTAGCCAGCGGAAGAGGATGGCTCTGCAGCCACTACATCCGCAAGGATGGCGTCTCGCACGCCGCAAGCTGCTATAAGGTCAGACCACCGAGTGCTAAATGGTTAGCATGATATGCAACAAAGCCGGTTTCGCAACATGCATCACGCTGCAAAGGGGTTTCACAACATGGGTCGTGCTGGAAAGAGAATTCGCAACATGTGTCACACTGCAAAGGGGTTTCACAACATGCGTCACACTGGAAAGGTGTTTCGCAACATGCACCATTTTGCAAGGAGACTTCACAACATGTGTCACGCCGCAAAAGGGTTTCGCAACATGCGCCATGTTGCAAAGGGGTTTTGCAACATGCACCATGTTGCAAGGAGACTTCACAACATGCACCATGTTTCAAAAAGGGAGCCATGATGGGATGCTCGAATGGCTTCATAACATGTGGTGTGTTGCAAAGGGGCTTGACAACATGTGTGGTCTTGCAATCCTGTGAGCTTACAGACCCATATCTCCGCAACAAGGATGATGTTTTAGAAACAAGCCTCTGCAACAATATTTTAGAAACATGCTTCTGCAATAACGTCAATGTTTCAGAAACACCGGTGACATTGCAAACACGCCTTTGCAAATGATGTTTCAGAAACTCGCCTCCGATGACGATGTCTCGGAAACACCAATGGCATTGCAATCTGGGCACGTGTCGATCGCACATGATGGCTTGCCGCACCGTACGATCATATTTAATCGGACGACAGCGCATGCCGATGATGTCATGCACGCATCAGCTGATGGAATGCAAGTGTTTTCCTTTATTTTTTGTGTTTCCATCTCTTTACTGGGAGCAACTAAGGAACTGAGGTAGCTGCGCCCGTGCACTTCTTGCTCAAAATCTAAGGTAGTTAAGCAGCACATACACCGTAGGTTGGCTAAGCAGCATGGAGGAAAGGAACATGGTGTGGGCTACTAGCGCAGCAGCAGAAGGAGCGGTACATGGATTAGTACAAAAGGAAAAGCAATCGCGGTCCACCGATACGTTAGCATGAAAGCCGACATGTGCATGCAGTCCTTCTCAAGGGGATCCAACGGTTAAATCGAACGGCGGTCGAGCCGGCTGATCCCACGCGCGGATCAGCCGGCTGACGCCTAGCACTGCCCATTAACTAAATCTTGAACATTTCTTTTGTTGATCGGTTGACCCTTGACTTGTCTAAACGGTTCGCAAAACTGAAAAATGGTCAAGATTTTGGAAAAGTTCACCAATTTGAGGAACTTCATGTAAATTGAAAACTTGTTCACGAATTTATTTATTTATTTGAAAATTTCAATAAGAATACGAGTTACTAAAATATGCAGATTTGAAAAAATCAGGAATTTTTTAAAATAGGAAAATTCAAAAAAAAAGATAATAAGTTTAAAATGTTGAGAAAATTAGAAAAAAAGGAATTTAAAAATGAAAAATCCTGTAAAAACTGGACAAAACCCAGCCCAAAAACACCATAAACAAAGAAAATCTGAAAACAGAGCAAACCAAGTAAAGAAAAAAAAACACTCAAAACCTTTGGAAGCTTCCTAAAACCGATAGGAAAAGCGAAACATCCACGGGCTGGCACATCGAAGAGCGACAACCCCTCCTGTATGAGAGCTATATCTCGCTTATAGTGGCATAGCTTCTATCTCGCTCAAGGTTTTCATGCTCCATACAGTAACGGGCCGTTCCCTTTCTGTGCGCTCACTCGCTAGCTCGCTCGCCCGTGCTCATTTTCTTCAACACATGTCTATATTTCCATGCACATTTGTACATTTTACGTACACATCAGGAACATTTTTTAAAATACACCAACAGATAAGAACAGTTTTAAGATACATGGTTAAAATTTTAAATAGTTATGTTTCAGGACTACTTTTCTTATACACACTTTCGATTTTTGGTATATATCAGGTTCAACTTTTAGTATAATTTAACATTTTTTAAATACATGATTTATATTTTTTATACATGCATTTTTTTCTAAAATTTATTTTTTCATGTTCAAAAAATAGAATACATGTTCTACATTTTTCATATACACCAGAAATATTTTTTCGCAATTGTTATTTTTTAAAAGATGATTAACATTTTTCCAAACATTTTTGTTTTATGACTAATTTTCATACACATTCTAAATTTTCGGTACATCCAGGTAAATTTCAAGGTTACATTTTTAAAATATATGATTAACAATTTTTGGACACATGATCAGTTCTTTTTAAATATGTTTCTATGTCCAATTTTTTAATACACTTTCTATATTTTTGGTATACATTAGGAAGATTTTATTGTACACGTTTAACATTTTTTAAATAGATGGTTAATATATTTTTCAAATGTTTGATTAACATTTTTTAATACATGATCAACTTCTTTCCATATATATTGTATTTGTTTGTATACATTTTTTTAGACATGACAGATATTTTTCTATACACATTTCACATTTACAAATACGAGATTAACATTTTCAAATGTTTTATGCAGAGTTTTTTTAGTAATATATTTATTTTGAATATCTGGAAATATAAATAAAATTGAAAAAACAAAAAACAAAAAAGAGGCTGTGGCCTTCCATGGACCTGGTTGGTCCGTCTCGCACCTCCCTTCAGACGAGGCTCCCCTTGGTCTTGCTAGAAGCAAGGTATAGCAGTGCCCTTGTGGGCGCTGGCTACAGGGAACAGTGTAACTGAGGCCTCGAGCACGGAATAGGACGGTGATTGCTCCTCTTCCATTTTTTAGCTGTCAAGATTGCTCTCTTTAACTAGGCTACTAGATTGCCCCATGAAAACAAACAGGACTACTAGAAAGCAGCCGCGCGCCTAGAGGGAACAAAAATGATACACTTACGAACAAAAATGTCATGTATATGCGATGATAGAGAGTCGGGATCATTTGTAAACCAATATTCTTTTAGCAAAGCCACAATGAAAACCATGCTGTGATATGCTAAGGTAGAGATCCAATATCATTTGCAAAACTGTATTTTTCGCAAAAACCACAACAAAAAAAACATGTCATGTATGTGCCAAGATAGAAAGTCAGTCTCATTAGCAAAAAACTATATTTTGGCAAAAGCCACAGTGAAAACCCATGTCGGGTATATGCCAAACTAGGGACTCACGACCATGATGGTGCCGGTCAATAGGATGACAAATTTGATTTCTGAACCAGTGGTTCGGTAAAAGCCACGACGAAAATTCATGTCGTGTATATGCCATATTGCGACCATGATGGTGCTAGCCAATAAGACAAATAAGTATGATATCTGAACTTGTAGTTCAATAGAGTCACAACAAAAATCCATGTCGTGTATATGTCATATTGCGACCATGATGATGCCAGCCAATAGGACGATAAGTCTAATGTCTGAACATGTAGTACAATAGAGTCACGAGACACGACGAAAATCCATGTCGTGTATATGCCATATTGCGACCATGATGGTGCCAGCCAATAGGATGATAAGTCTGATATCTGAACATGTAGTTCCATAGAGTCACGACGAAAATTCATATCATGTATATGCCATATTGCGACCATGATGGTGCCAGCCAATAGGACGATAAGGGGAATATCCTAGTGCTATAGAGGAACATCTCTGTGACCATCTCACCGATATGGTGCCAACCAGAGCTTCCAAACATCAAGAATTGCTTTCATAATTTTTTCGATTTGCGGTGAAAGAACACACCACACCTCAAGTGATTTATTAACTCGCTTGCGACAAACATGCTACAATGGAACCATGTTTCTAGTACCATATATGTGCCGGTACCTTTTCTCGTGAGCCACAACGAAAGATCATGCTGCAACTCAAGATGGTTTTATCAACTCTGTTGTGATCTTCTAGCTGCCATGATGACAAGCCGCCGAGTTGGAGGGTTTCACATTATGATGGGGACAAAACTGCAGTGCTCTGCTCTTCTAGAAATAAATGATCAAGCAAATACCAGGGTGGTAATTCTACGAGAATTCAGTACTCATACCATTTGCTTGTTTCTTGCTGACTTCATAAATACTTGCCAGTGTATGTAGCTGTAGTTCTATGATCGATCAAAAATATTGCCACAATCAAAACAACCAAAATTCAACATTTGTTGTTATAGGTGGTGTAACATCACCGATGACATAGCGTATGGTATAGACATTCATTGTTTGAATTTGCCTGTCGCCCTGCAAACATGTGATGACATTATTTCCAAGCCTTAATTCAAAGCTGTAGAAAAAAATCAATGACCATGGATCATTTTGGTGCTTCCTGTTCTACCAATGCGATCAAAAATCTATAGGAGATTTATCTTCATTTCAATGGAGCATCCCAATAACACAATGTTTTTTGGTGAATCCTTTGTGTCCAGTTGTGATGTGGGCAGTGGCCAGCAATATTAGAGAAACTGGGTGGGCCAGCACAAAGGAAGTCCCTCTCAAGGCCCAGTATAATCTTAATTCCTCACTATACTTCGTTGTGGGCTGGGTGGGCTATGGCATGTTTTGATAGCACGTAGCTTCGCCATCGGATGTGCGTGCTCTTATATATGTTGGATGCACGTCAAGAAGCATCGAGAACTGTCAAATACCTCTGGTCACTTGCTTTAATAACTTATTTGCGACATGAATTGAGAAGAAAATTTTGACTGAATGATATCATTGAGGACTTTGGGGTAGGTCTATTTAGTCTTAACAAAATTTCACCTGGAAATCTTATAATAATCTACATTTGTTGAGTACAGCCGCTTGGTGTGTTATTCATTGCTGCGTTTTGGGCATTCAGTAAACCTCCTTGTGCTTATAATAATACTATATACTCCTGGTGATATCAAGTCTGCATAATTCATACCAACCATTGCAGGAATAATTTACCGCAGCTTCAAGCCCGCAAGAGAGTAGACTACAACTAGTATATCAACCTCTCAAATAAGAGACTGCTGCCCCTTCTTGATTTTTTTCAAGAACATAGTTCTGACAGGTAGCAGCAGTTGAAACACCAACATTTGAGGCAATGACATGTCTCTTATAAGTTTTCATGCATACAAGCACATCTCCATATATTGTGTGGCACTGGGAATGGTGCCACTAGTATCAAGTTGTCTTGTGAGAGCATCTGGGAGAAATCAAATATTCTGGCATGTGTTCTTTACATCGGAAAAATGAATGCCAATTCTATAATCACACCATACCATTCTATGGTTCATCTTGGCCGTGTGGATGTTTTTTTTGAAGCATGACAATAACATGCACCTACTGCGGAGTGAAGATATGTCCATGATCACATCGTAAGCAGCTCGAGATGTGTCAGCTTCAACTAGGAAACATCACTCATAGATGAGGTCAAATTTGACAATTCTCCATGTGATGATATACTGCCTTGCTAGTGTACACATTATCTTGATAGTGTGGTATCCTTGATCAATGTAGACAGCATGTGAGAAAGTTCCCATAGCACGGCAAGCTGCTGCTCATCTAGGGGTCAATCAAAAATCACTTCCAAAACCTTATGACCAATGGATTTTTAGCCTGTAATATGCCTCAAAGGGCGGACTCTAAAAATAGCTCAGGTAAGGTTACTGCACGGAAGAAATTCGAGGTCTCCAATTTCTCTGCCAATCAAGTTGCTAAAGCCGACTGTGCTACCAAATATTGCATGTTAAGTGATATTGTCATCTCCTATATTTGGAGACTATTGAGGTGATATTGACATCCTTTGTTGGGGACGTTAAAAATTGAGCCCCTAAAACTCTCTTACTTAGACAACTTGTCGGAATGTTTTCCTTTTATAGCTGATGGTGCAGTACTGACAGCAATGTACCTAGCTATCAAAGATAATTGTACTTTGTGTTCCGCACAGACTGATCGGGTAAAATGAACTTAGATATAGATAACCTGTAACTGACGAGATTCACATACAATATTCCGAAAACGTGATTTTGAGCCTGACATCATGATAATGGCGAGTGTCTCTGCTATGCGAGCAGACCTGTGATAAAATGGCTTTATTTGGCATACTGGAGATCACAAATAATCTCAATAAATACACTGTTGGGCACCTATATGAGAACTATACCTGTGATTGTATATGAAATTTACTGGATTTTTCTTTGATTCAATCATTATGGCGACAAGCCTGTTTAGTAAACGCCACTTAATAGAATTACTAAGCAGCTCGGTGGATTCCCTCATTTGAGCCCAAACTTCTACAGATCCTTCCTAAATGAATAATCAGTGCCACATAAAAGCTTCAACCTCAGTCTCCTTAAGAATTAGCATGCCGATGAACGTCGAGGAGGACCGGGATGTTCTTTCCTGGCGCCTCGAGCCTTCTGGCCGTTTCTCCACGAAGTCCCTGTACGGCGCCATTGCACCCTCGGTGGCCCCGGAACCCTTTAGCCTGATCTGGGACATCCGCCTACCGCTGAAGATCAGGATCTTCCTTTTCTTTGCGGATTCAAAACTTGTATTACTCATTCAAAATGTTCTTACAATCGAGAGCAACAATCTCCATCAACTCATCCGGGCCAGCCCCAAGCCATGTCATGGTCCTGCCTTGAGATCTAGCAAACATTGCTAATCTATCGCTAGCTTTATTCTGAGATCTAACAACATGAATAATACAAGTTTGTCTAAGTGATAGCAAGTACTTTATCTCCTTCACGATGGATGCATAGACTGAACGATCGACAACCTCACATGAGATCATAGTAACAGCCTCCAGAGAATCGAGCTCCACCACTATAGAAAGATCGCTGCGTTGAAGTGTCAATGAGATACCTTCCATGCATGCACAGAGTTCGGCCTCCGGGGCATCTCTACATGAGTACAAGGCCCTACATGATGAGAAATTAACGACCCCACGATGATCACGCAGGATCATTCCAGCCCCTGCTATCTCAGGCGAAACAAAGGAGCCATCTGTGTTCAATTTGATCCACCCCGAGCCGGGGGAGACCATCCCCTCTCCTCTGAAACATTGGAGCTGCTCGCATCTGCTATCGGTTTTTCATACACTATGGGGGACTTGCCTTTTGTTGGGTCTGCCCGAGGGTTCAGCTTGATTCCAATTAATGTATCCACGTAGCTTCAAAGGAAGCGTACTGAAACCTCCATAGATGGTGCAGGCTTACAATGCACCAACTCATTCCGGACAAACCAGCTCCTCCAGAAAATCGTCATGATCATCATTCGCCCCACATCATTCAACGGCGATAGTACATGGAGGAAGCCACTCCTTTCCGTTATTTTGTATAGAGTCAATCTCTGGGATCATCCATACCTTGCTCATGGCGATGTAAAGGTCCCGGCCGAACTGGCAATTAACGAAAGGATGATAGTTGTCTTCCTCCTCCACCCCGCAAACTGGACACTTGCTGACAACCTCGAGGCCAATTTTATGCTTCCTCTGCCAAGTAGGAAGTGAGTTAGTGGCAAGCCTCCAAGCAAAGTTGCACACCACTGGTGGCGCCCAGCTCTTCCATATGAAATCCTAGCATTTCCTTTGACCTGAAGGAGACGAACTTGAGGATACATCATTGCCGTGGTGTGCCTCCTCAAAAGCCATATTATATGCCGATTTAACAGTGAACACACCATATTTTCCAGGGCCCCATGCTATCACATCATCCTCCAGCCTCGGGGAAGCCCTGATCTTTGCTATTTCTTGTACATCTGCGTCAACAAAATATTCATTCAGTAGCCCATAGTTCCACGAACCATTCTGGTTCAACAAGTCAGAAACAAACCGAATGCGACACCTACCCTGGGGGGATATTGGTTTATATGAGTAAGGCCTAGGGATCCAGTTATCCCGCCAAACACGAATACTCCTGCCATTGCCAACTCTCCAAACTAGCCCCTTCTTCAATAATTCCAAGCCATAACTGATAGCTTGCCATGACGAGGACGCATTTCCAGTGAAAACTGTATCCTCCAGCTTGCCCAATGGATAATACCTTGCCTTCAGTAATCGAGCACGCAAACTATCCGGTTTGGTTAACAGTCTCCATGCTTGGCGCACTAACAAGGCTTGATTGAACAACCGAAAATCACGAAAACCCACTCCACCCTTAGCCTTGGGTTGGAGTAAATGGTCCCATCCGCGCCAATGCAATTTTCTTTTACCTTCAGCCGAGCCCCAATAATAATTCCTCACCATACGGGTGAGATCATCGCATACAGAAAAGGGGACTTTGAAAACGCCCATGATGTAGGTAGGAAGCGCCTGAGCTACAGACTTGATCAGCACCTCCCGTCCTGGCTGAGCCAAATGTTGGGGAACGTTGCAGAAAATAAAAAAATTTCTACGCTTCACCAAGATCAATCTATGGAGTGATCTAGCAACGAGAGAGAGGATTGCATCTACATACCCTTGTAGATCGCGCACGGAAGCGTTCAAGAGAACGGGGTTGAGGGAGTCGTACTCGTCGTGATCCAAATCACCGATGATCCTAGTGCTGAAGGGACAACACCTCCGCGTTCAACACATGTACGGTTGGGAAGACGTCTCCTCCTTCTTGATCCAGCAAGGGGGAAGGAGAGGTTGATGGAGATCCAGCAGCACGACGGCGTGGTGGTGGAAGTAGCAGCGATCTCGGCAGGGCTTCACCAAGCTCTATGAGAGGGAGAGGTGTTGCAAAGGGAGAGGGAGGCGCCAGGAGCAGGGGTGCGCAGCCCTCCCTCCCCCCTCTTTATATAGGGGCCCTGGGGAGGGGCTCCCCCTAGAGATTGGATCTCAAGGGGGGCGGCAGCCAAGGGGGTGGCTTGCCCCCCAAGCCAAGTGGGGCGCCCCCCACCCCTAGGGTTTCCAAACCTAGGCGCAGGAGGAGGCCCAAGGGGGGCGCACCAGCCCACCAGGGGCTGGTTCCCCCTCCCACTTCAGCTCATGGGGCCCTCCGGGATAGGTGGCCCCACCCGGTGGACCCCCGGGACCCTTCCGGTGGTCCCGGTACAATACCGGTGACCCCCGAAACTTTCCCGATGGCCGAAACTGGACTTCCTATATATAATTCTTCACCTCCGGACCATTCCGGAACTCCTCGTGACGTCCGGGATCTCATCCGGGACTCCGAACAACTTCCGGGTTACCGCATACTAATATCTCTACAACCCTAACGTCACCGAACCTTAAGTGTGTAGACCCTACGGGTTCGGGAGACATGCAGACATGACCGAGATGACTCTCCGGTCAATAACCAACAGCGGGATCTGGATACCCATGTTGGTTCCCACATGCTCCTCGATGATCTCATCGGATGAACCACGATGTCGAGGATTCAAGTAATCATGTATACAATTCGATTTGTCAATCGGTACGTTACTTGCCCGAGATTCGATCGTCGGTATCCCAATACCTCGTTCAATCTCGTTACCGGCAAGTCAGTTCACTCGTACCATAATGCATGATCCCGTGACCAAACACTTGGTCACATTGAGATCATTATGATGATGCATTACCGAGTGGGCCCAGAGATACCTCTCCGTCATACGGAGTGACAAATCCCAGTCTCGATCCGTGTCAACCCAACAGATACTTTCAGGGATACCCGTAGTATACCTTTATAGTCACCCACTTACGTTGTGACGTTTGGTACACCCAAAGCACTCCTACGGCATCCGGGAGTTACACGATCTCATGGTCTAAGCAAATGATACTTGACATTGGAAAAGCTCTAGCAAATGAACTACACGATCTTGTGCTATGCTTAGGATTGGGTCTTGTCCATCACATCATTCTCCTAATGATGTGATCCCGTTATCAATGACATCCAATGTCCATAGTCAGGAAACCATGACTATCTGTTGATCAACGATCTAGTCAACTAGAGGCTCACTAGGGACATGTTGTTGTCTATGTATTCACACGTGTATTACGATTTCCGGATAACACAATTATAGCATGAATAACAGACAATTATCATGAACAAGGAAATATAATAATAATCATTTTATTATTGCCTCTAGGGCATATTTCCAACAGTCTCCCACTTGCACTAGGGTCAATAATCTAGTTAGATTGTGATGAATCGAACACCCATAGAGTTCTGGTGTTGATCATGTTTTGCTCGCGGAAGAGGTTTAGTCAACGGATCTGCGACATTCAGATCCGTATGCACTTTGCAAATATCTATGTCTCCATCTTGAACATTTTCACGAATGGAGTTGAAGCGACGCTTGATGTGCCTGGTCTTCTTATGAAACCTGGGCTCCTTGGCAAGGGCAATAGCTCCAGTGTTGTCACAGAAGAGAGTGATCGGCCCCAACGCATTGGGTATGACTCCTAGGTCGGTGATGAACTCCTTCATCCAGATTGCCATGTACTCTGCTTCACATGTAGATCCCGCCAGGACGCTTTGCTTGCAACTGCACTAGCTTACTGCCCTCCATTCAAAATATACATGTATCCGGTATGTGACTTAGAGTCATCGAGATCTGTGTCGAAGCTAGCGTCAACGTAACCCTTTACGACGAGCTCTTCGTCACCTCCATAAACGAGAAACATATCCTTAGTCTTTTTCAGGTACTTCAGGATATTCTTGACCGCTGTCCAGTGTTCCATGCCGGGATTACTTTGGTACCTTCCTACCAAACTTACGGCCAGGTTTACATCAGGTCTGGTACACAGCATGGCATACATAATAGACCCTATAGCCGAGGCATAGGGGATGACACTCATCTTTTCTCTATCTTCTGCCGTGGTCGGGCATTGAGCTGAGCTCAATTTCACACCTTGCAACACAGGCAAGAACCCCTTCTTGGACTGATCCATATTGAACTTCTTCAATATCTTATCAAGGTATGTGCTTTGTGAAAGACCTATGAGGTGTCTCGATCTATCCCTATAGATCTTGATGCCTAATATGTAAGCAGCTTCTCCAAGGTCCTTCATTGAAAAACACTTATTCAAGTAGGTCTTAATGTTGTCCAAAAGTTCTATATCATTTCCCATCAAAAGTATGTCATCTACATATAATATGAGAAATGCTACAGAGCTCCCACTCACTTTCTTGTAAACGCAGGCTTCTCCATAAGTCTGCATAAACCCAAACGCTTTGATCATCTCATCAAAGCGAATGTTCCAACTCCAAGATGCTTGCACCAGCCCATAAATGGATCGCTGGAGTTTGCATACCTTGTTAGCATTCTCAGGATCGACAAAACCTTCCGGCTGCATCATATACAGTTCTTCCTTAAGATAGCCGTTAAGGAATGCCATTTTGATGTCCATTTGCCATATCTCATAATCATAGTATGTGGCAATTGCTAACATGATTCGGACGGACTTCAGGTTTGCTACGGGAGAGAAAGTCTCATCGTAGTCAACCCCTTGAACTTGTCGATAACCCTTAGCGACAAGTCGAGCTTTATAGATGGTAACATTACCATCCGCGTCCGTCTTCTTCTTAAAGATCCATTTGTTTTCTATCGCTCGCCGATCATCGGGCAAGTCTGTCAAAGTCCATACTTCGTTTTCATACATGGATCCTATCTCGGATTGCATGGCTTCAAGCCATTTGTTGGAATCTGGGTCTGCCATCGCTTCTTCATAGTTTGAAGGTTCACCGTTGTCTAACAACATGATTTCCAGGACAGGGTTGCCATACCACTCTAGTGTGGAACGTGTCCTCATGGACCTACGAAGTTCAGTAGTAACTTGATCCGAAGTACCTTGATCATCATCATTAGTTTCCTCTCTAGTCGGTGCAGGCACCACAGGAACATCTTCCTGAGCTGCGCTACTTTCCGATTCAAGAGGTAGTACTTCATCAAGTTCCACTTTCCTCCCACTTACTTCTTTCGAGAGAAACTCTTTCTCCAGAAAGGACACGATCTTGGCAACAAAGATCGTGCCTTTGGATCTGAGGTAGAAGGTATACCCAATGGTTTCCTTAGGGTATCCTATGAAGACGCATTTTTCCGACTTGGGTTTGAGCTTTTTAGGTTGAAGTTTCTTGACATGAGCATCACATCCCCAAACTTTTAGAAACGATAGCTTAGGTTTCTTCCCGAACCAGTTTTGCAGAGTTCATCGCCACCAGTTGCCCCCCGACGACGCCAAGCACATCGACGCCGCCAGGCTGCCGCCCGCCGCCCCCGCCGTCACCGTCGCCGTCGCCCGCGCCCGTCGTCGTCACCGGCCTCCCCGAGCCCGCGCC
>NC_057810.1:45800409-45815999 GCF_018294505.1 Triticum aestivum
TTTGTTCAATGTATATATATATGTGTATGTATGTGGCTATATATATATATGCGGCTCTGTTTATTTTCATTTTTATTATTTTAGTTTTTTTGTTCATATATATATATATAATGTATATGTGTATGTATGTGGCTATGTGTATGTAATGTTCAAAAATTGTTCAGAGCATGTTTTTGTTCATATATGTATTTATTGTTCATATGTGTATTAATGTTTTCATATATGCAAAAGATAGATTTTTAGAAAAGTTAGGTTTTTTTTCTGTTCATAGATTTTTTGGTGATATTAATTATTGTAGAATATGCAAATGTTTGTATATTCATATGAACAATGCATTAGGCAAAACCTTTGTTTTTTTCGAAATTTTCTATTTGAACATTTTTTTAAAACAAGCAATACTAAAAGAATGAGAGGAAAAAAGAAAAATAGGAAGAGGAAGAAAGGAGAAAAAGAGGAGAGGAAGAATGAGAGGAAAAAGGAAAATAATAAGAGGAAAAAAGAAGAAAAAGAAGAGGAGAAGAAGAAAGGAATAGAGGAGAAAGAAGAAAAAATTTCTTCTTTCTCCTCTATTCCTTTCTTCTTCTCCTCTTTGTTTTCTTCTTTTTTTCTTCTTCTTCTTCCTTCTTCCTTCTTTCTCTTTTCTTCCTTTTCCTTAATTATTTTCCTTTCTCGAGGGAGAAGAAGAAAAAGAAGAGGAGAAGAAAAAAAGAAAGGAATAGAGGAGAAAGAAGAAACTTCAACACGAGCTAGGGGGTGGTACCAATACCCCCTCCCCGATAACATTATTTTCCCATGTATATGTATGTCGCGTCGTTGTCGATATAACCCCCTCTAGATAACTTCAACATGAGGGGCGGTCGATATATATATATACCCCCTCTCGACCGTGATAACTTATACAACTGCAGCACCCCCCTCGGCCCTCTCGCTCGACCAAAACTCTCGAGGACACCCAAACCCTAGAGAGAAAACAATGTTGGTCTCCTACCCCCTCCCGCCGCGCCCCTACCCGACAAATTAACTCTCTCGAGGCCACCCAAGTTTATCAAGTTAAAAGAGCATTATCGTCGAGGCCACCCCAAACCCTTGAAGCGTTGTGTCGAGGCCACTAACATGATTCCTTATTCTGATTAGCTAGCTAGTTCTACGTTTGCCACTAATATATATACCATGTTTGAATAATAATTGACATGTTGTAAATATTTGCAGAAACTATGGAGCACTCCCTAGACGAAGAAACAGAAGCGATGTTGGGGGACATAATCGCAAATGGATCAAGTGATGATGTTGCGTCATTTCTCGTCGACACCGTTCGTCAGCTAGATGAAGAAGATGGCTATGTTTATGATGGTGGCTTCGACCCATTAATGCCGGTACAAGAGGAGGACTATGTTCATGATGGCTCCGGTGACACAATGGAGGTACAAGATGAAGGAGACCGTGCTGACTGCTCCGGTGACCGAACCGAGTTCGGCCAGGTATATATATATTAGTTAATTGATGCATCCATTGTTTTGGTATATGTGCACATATTAATTACTGTTGTCTTTCTTCCTTATAATTTCTAGCCCTCCGGATCGAGCACAACTTCGGTAAGGAGACGAGGCCCAAAGAAAAAGTTGAGCTCGGATGAAAAGTTTGAGATCATAGAAATCGCGCCTGACAGCGAACCGATTGAACCCATCCGGACAAGGAAGGCATTTTCTGCTCAGTGCAGGGTTCTTGTTAGGGACAGGATCCCGATCAGCATCCAGCAATGGTATAAGCCTGCTAAGGATGAAGACGCTGAGGTGTCTTATGTCAATGATATGCAGAGAGAAGATCTTTGGACTGAGCTGAAGGCAAATTTCACCCTACCGCCAGAGGAGGATCCGGAGAAGCCAGTTAAAGAGCAATTAATCAAGTCTTGTGCTCTTAAGAAGATGGCAGGCCTAATGAGGAGGTGGAGGAAAGAGCTGAACCAGTTTGTCAAGGAAAAAAAGACACCAGAATTCATCGGCAAATATGAGAAGATCAAAGATCACTGGCCCGCATTTGTGGCCCACAAGACATCGGAAAAGAGTAAGAAGATGTCGGAGACAAACAAGAAAAATGCTGCGAAGAAGAAGCTTCACCATCGCACGGGGTCAGGTGGCTACCTCAAAGCCCGGCCTAAGTGGTCCAAGGCTGAGCATGATCTGCTTGAAAAAGGGATCGAACCAGAGACAATGCGCTGGCCAGACCGTTGCCGGACTTGGTTCTTCGGGGCTGGCGGAACCTTGGACCCTGTAACAGGGAAGTGCCAGTGGACGGACAAGCAACTGGAAATACCAGTCAAGAACCTTCGACACTATATCGATGCAGCGCACCAAGGGACGTTCCTTCCAAACAGGGAGAAGGATGAGCTCACAATGGCCCTTGGGAATCCCGAGCACCCTGGACGGACACGAGGCACGCCAGTCTCCATTCCGTGGAAGGTTGGTTTTCCGGACGCAGGGGGTTACAAAACCCACGAGAGGAGGAAGAAACTGAAGCAGGACCAACTGCAGGCGCTGCTTGGAAGGGTAATGGGGCTAGAGGATCGAGAAGAGGAACAAGAAGCAGCAGATCACAACAAACGACCTACCGAAGCTTCCCCCGAAGCTACCCCGCCATCTCAGCGGAGAAGCAGCGTGGCTTCCACCGAGCTGCTTCAGCCGGAGCATGTCTTGACGGCTCCTGCCAGCTATCCCGTGGATGGTATCACGGAGTCAGGGCACTCCGCCTCCTCCACCGCCTCCTCCTCCGGCGAGTGACAATCAGGGCACGCGTGGCGGCACTCTGCCTCCTTCTCCGGCACGTGGTGGCACTCCGCCTCCTTCTCCGCCTGCGCCGGCGCTCCCGAGCAGCCAGCAGCCTCCTCCTTCTCCGCCTGGCCAGCAAGGACGGAAGAGACCCGCCGCCGCCCCGGCTGCTTCGCCGCGTCGTACTCCTTCTCCTCCGCCTCGTAAGCAAGCACGAAAGAAGACAGATGCCGCAGCCGCTCCGTCTGCTCCGGCGTCTAGCAGCACAACCAGAGGCGGGAGGCAATACAAATACGGTCCATCATCTCTCAAGCCTCTATAAAAGTTACCGTACGAGAGGTCCGAGGAGGAAAACGATACGATTGTGCAGGCCCACGTGAAGGAGTTCTTTGAAGGGGTGAAAGCAAAGAAACATCCACCTCCGGAGGAGAAGGTAGATCCGGTGAAAGCAAAGCGCACTATCGATGCCCTGAGGAAACCACCAAAGTCTCCGCCGAGAACCAACTATGAGCGCATTACTGAACAGACATATCTCCAAGCCCAGCGGTCGGGAACTACTGTCAGTGCTAAAAGGTCAAAACAACGAGCAAAGGGGAAAAAAATTACCCAGCTCGGCGAACAAGCACAGCAATCGTGCCCCCCGCTCAATGTGTCTAATGCTCTGGGGACGGTGGCCGGTTATGGCAATCTTGACGATTACCTGCCTGACGATGCACTTCCTGATTTCTTGAAGGTGGACGGACACAGATACGAGTACGGGAAGCCTCTCGTCAAAGATGAAAAATGTCTGACAACAATGATGTGAAGATTCCATAATTGGTACATGGAAACCTGCAGAGAGTCTGATGGTAAGAATGCTTTGTATCTGCATATTAAAGAGGAGCACGATCTCGTTGCAAATGATCTGTTGACTGTTCCATTTGAGGAGTTCTTCGAGTTCTTCAATCAAAAGGCCCTCGATAAATTAATGGTCTTTTGCTACTGCCTGTAAGTACTATTTTTGTCATTAAGTCTCTATATATAGCTCGGCTCTTTCATTGCATGCATGTATTTATAATTAATTATCCTCAATATATTATGCAGATTGAAGATCGTCGAGTGCAAAAAACAAGAAATTTATGATATTGGGTTCATTAACACAAATATCATAGATGCATTTCTGGTTGAAAAGCACGTCGAAGAGGCCGAGGACAACTTGCTACGATCGTTGATCAAAAATCAAAACAAAGATACCATACTCTTTCCTTACAACGACCCGTGAGTGTTACTGTCGTGTGCATATTCGGTTTCCCTTATTAGTCGAGCGAGGTTATAGTAATGTAATTGATGAGTTATGCATGCGTGCGCAGGTACCACTATATTCTTTTGGAGATTAAGCTTGAGCGTGGACTAATAACCGTCTTAGACTCGAGACGGAAAGATCCGAAAACCTATGCGGACATGACTGAAATGCTCAGCAAGTAAGTTCAATCGATCATAATTATCGCACCATATCGGTAACTTTTTGTTCATTTCCTGATATCTCAAGTAATAATAATTATTTTCTTTGTCTTGCAGGGTTTGGAAACAGTTCACCGCACAAGCTCCGGGACTGCCGAAGGAGCTGCGATATACATACCCGAAAGTAAGTACTACTGGCTAGCTAGTTGCGCGCATCTCCCGTTGATTCTATATATAGCTATACTTTCATCAATGCCATTTATAATGCTTCATTATCAGTTTGATTGACCTCTATTTCTCGTAAAGTGCTTGTGGCAGGAGGAAGGGAATGATTTCTGTGGATACTACGTGTGCGAGTTCATCCACACCGCGACTTTGAAAAACAAGCGGGGCTACTCTCAAAGACAATATGAAGTGCGTAAGCAATAATATTCACAATTTTATTTTATTACACCATCATTTCTGTTGAGTTTCATTCATATATATGTATTAATTAACCCCCTTCTTCAAATTAGACGTGGCAGATGCGGAATGAACTCCTAGAACCAGATCGCATGAAAGCAATTCAAGAGGAATTGGCGGGATTCTTTCTTGACCACGTCATCAGTAAAACCGGAGAATACCATGTGGAAATTGATTTCAAATGCTAGCTAGGGGTTTGTAATTAAGAGATCTTATACATATTGTACATGTATGTAGCCAGTAGCGTTGGATACATGATACGAAAACTTGTTGTTCGACCAACCTCTCGGAGAAGGAGAGGTCGATCGATCACACTTCTCTCGGTATATATGCATGACGAACTTCTGTACTGAATGGTTCTCTCGATCACTTATGTATATATAGTACGTAGCGTCCAAGCACGGACATAAGAGAGGACACTTCTCTCTATTAATTAGCTAGCTAACACAATATATGAAACACCTAATTAAATTAACCCCCCAAAACCCCCAACCTCCCCTCCTTTCAAAAAAAAACACAAAAACCCCAGCAACTGGAATGCTGACGCGTGGATGCATTTTGGTCCCGGTTGGTGCCACCAACCGGGACCAAAGGCCCTCTGACTGGGGTGGGCGCACAGGGCCACGTGGAGGCACATTGGTCCCGGTTCTGGATTGAACCGGGACTAATGCGTGGAGGTATTAGTAACGACCCATTAGTCCCGGTTCATGAACCGGGACTAATGGGTGGTTTTCTACTAGTGATTCTTTGCACGAGTAGAACACAAAGTAGTTGTGGGCGTTGATTTTGTTCAATATGCTTACCATTACTAGTCCAATCTTGTTTCGACGGTATTGTGGGATGAAGCGGCCCGGACCGACCTTACACGTACTCTTACGTGAGACAGGTTCCACCGACTGACATGCACTTGGTGCATAAGGTGGCTAGCGGGTGCCAGTCTCTCCCACTTTAGTCGGAACGGATTCGATGAAAAGGGTCCTTATGAAGGGTAAATAGCAATTGGCATATCACGTCGTGGTTTTGCGTAGGTAAGAAACGTTCTTGCTAGAAACCCATAGCAACCACGTAAAACATGCAAACAACAATTAGAGGACGGCTAACTTGTTTTTGCAGGGTATGCTATGTGATGTGATATGGCCAAGAAGAATGTGATGAATGATATGTGATGTATGAGATTGATCATGTTCTTGTAATAGGAATCACGACTTGCATGTCGATGAGTATGACAACCGGCAGGAGCCATAGGAGTTATCTTAATTTGTTGTATGACCTGCGTGTCATTAAACAACGCCATGTAATTACTTTACTTTATTTCTAACCAGTAGCCATAGTAGTAGAAGTAATAGTTGGCGAGACAACTTCATGAAGACACGATGATGGAGATCATGGTGTCATGCCGGTGACGATGATGATCATGGAGCCCCGAAGATGGAGATCAAAAGGAGAAAAATGATATTGGCCATATCATGTCACTATTTGATTGCATGTGATGTCTATCATGTTTATGCATCTTATTTTCTTAGAACGACGGTAGTAAATAAGATGACCCCTCATTAAAATTTCAAGAAAGTGTTCCCCCTAACTGTGCACCGTTGCGAAAGTTCGTCGTTTCGAAGCACCACGTGATGATCGGGTGTGATAGATTCTTACGTTCACATACAACGGGTGTAAGCCAGATTTACACACGCGAAACACTTAGGTTGACTTGACGAGCCTAGCATGGACAGACATGGCCTCGGAACACAAGAGACCGAAAGGTCGAGCATGAGTCGTATAGTAGATATGATCAACATGAAGATGTTCACCGATGATGACTAGTCTGTCTCACGTGATGATCGGACACGGCCTAGTTGACTCGGATCATGTAATCACTTAGATGACTAGAGGGATGTCTATCTGAGTGGGAGTTCATGAGATGTCGCAGAACATATGAGATGTTTCGAGGGATGAAATGGGGATTTCAGCCTCGTGCCCACGTCAAGAGGTATGAGACCTCCGATGATTTTCTTAGCCTGCAAACTAAGGGAGAAAAGCTCAATCGTTGAGCTTGTGCTCAGATTGTCTGAGTGCAACAATCACTTGAATCAAGTGGGAGTTGATCTTCCAGATGAGATAGTGATGTTTCTCCAAAGTCATTGCCACCAAGCTGCTAGAGCTTCGTGATGAACTATAACATATCAGGGATAGATATGATGACCTTGAGATATTCGCGATGTTTGACACCGCAAAAGTAGAAATCAAGAAGGAGCATCAATTGTTGATGGTTGGTGAAACCACTAGTTTCAAGAAGGGCAAGGGCAAGAAGGGATACTTCATGAAACGGCAAATCAGCTGCTGCTCTAGTGAAGAAACCCAAGGTTGAACCCAAACCCGAGACTAAGTGCTTCTGTAATAAGGGGAACAACCACTGGAGCACAATTACCCTAGATACTTGGTAGATGAGAAGGCTGGCAAGGTCGATAGAAGTATATTGGATATACATTATGTTAATGTGTACTTTACTAGTACTCCTAGTAGAACCAGGGTATTAAGATACCGGTTCGGTTGCTAAGTGTTAGTAACTCAAAATAAAAGAGCTACAGAATAAACAGATACTAGCTAAAGGTGAGCTGACGATATGTGTTGGAAGTGTTTCCAAGTTTGATGTGATCAAACATCTCACGCTCCCTCTACCATCAAGATTAGTATTAAACCTGAATAATTGTCATTTGGTGTTTGCGTTGAGCATAGACATGATTGGATTATGTCTATCGCAATACGGTTATTCATTTAAGGAGAATAATGGTTACTCTATTTATTTGAATAATACCTTCAATGGTCTTGCACCTAAAGGAATGGTTTATTGAATCTCGATCGTAGTGATACACATTTTCATGCCAAAAGATATAAGATAGTAATGATAGTACCACTCACTTGTGGCACTGCCATGTAAGTCATATTGGTATAAAACGCATGAAGAAGCTCCATGTTGATGGATCTTTGGACTCACTCGTTTTTGAAAAGTTTGAGACATGCGAATCATGTCTATTGGTGTATACGCATGAAGAAACTCCATGCAGATGGATCGTTTGGACTCACTTGATTTTGAATCACTTGAGATATGAAAATTATACCACATGGGCAAGATGACTGAAAAGCCTTGGTTTCAGTAAGATGGAACAAGATAGCAACTTGTTGGAAGTAACACATTTTGATGTGTGCAGTCCAATGAGTGCTGAGGCACGCAGTGGATATCGTTATGTTCTTACTTCACGGATGATTTGAGTAGATACTGATTATATTTACTTGATGAAATGCAAGTCTGTGTTATTGAATGGTTCAAGTAATTTCAGAGTGAAGTTGAAGATCGTCGTGACAAGAGGATAAAATGTCTATGATATGATCATAGAGATGAGTATCTGAGTTACGAGCTTTGGCACGCAATTAAGACATTGTGGAAATTGTTTCACAATTAATACCGCCTGGAACACCATAGTGTGATGGTGTGTCCGAACATCATAGTTGCACCCTATTGGATATGGTGCGTACCATGATGTCTCTTATCGAATTACCACTATCATTCATGGGTTAGGCATTAGAGACAGCCGCACTCACTTTAATAGGGCACCACGTAATTCTGTTGAGATGACACCGTTTGAACTATTGTTTGGAGAAACCTAAGTTGTCGTTTCTTAAAAGTTTGGGGCTGCAACGCTTATGTGAAAAAGTTTCAGGTTGATAAGCTCGAACCCAAAGCGGATAAAATTCATCTTCATAGGACACCCAAAACAGTTGGGTACACCTCCTAATTCAGATCCGAAAGCAATAGGGATTGTTTCTTAAATCGGGTCCTTTCTCGAGGAAAAGTTTGTCTCGAAAATTGAGTGGGAGGATGGTGGAGACTTGATGAGGTTATTGAACCATCACTTCAACAAGTGTGTAGCAGGGCACAGGAAGTTGTTCCTGTGGCGCCTACACCAATTGAAGTAGAAGCTTATGATAGTGATCATGAAGTTTTGGATCAAGTCACTACCGTACCTCGTAGGGTGACAAGGATGCGTACTACTTCAGAGTGGTACAGTAATCCTGTCTTGAAGGTCATATTGCTAGACAACAATGAACCTACGAGCTATGGAGAAGCGATGGTGGGCCCAAATTCCGACAAATGGTTAGAAGCCATGAAATCCGAGATAGGATCCATGTATCAGAACAAAGCATGGACTTTAGTGGACTTGCCCGATGATCGGCAAGCCATTGAGATAAATGGATCTTTAAGAAGAAGACGGACATGGATGGTAATGTCACTATCTATGAAGCTCGACTTGTGGCGAAGAGTTTTTTCACAAGTTCAAGGAGTTGACTACGATGAGTTTTTTCTCATCCGTAATGATGCTTAAGTCCGTCGGAATCATGTTAGCAATAGCTACATTTATGAAATATGGCAGATGGATGTCAAAATGAGTTTCCTTACCAGTTTTTGTAAGGAAAGGTTGTATGTGATACAATTAGAAAGGTTTTGTCGATCCTAAGGATGCTAAAAGGTATGCTAGCTCCAGCAATCCTTCCATGGACTGGAGTAAGCATCTCGGAGTTGGAATATACATTTTGATAAGATGATCAAAGATTTTGGGTCTATACAAAGTTTATGAGAAACTTGTATTTCCAAAGAAGTGAGTGGGAGCACTATAGAATTTCTGATAAGTATATGTTGTTGACATATTGTTGATCAGAAATGATGTAGAATTTCTGGAAAGCATATAGGGTTATTTGAAAAGTGTTTTTCTATAGAAAACCTGGATTAAGCTGCTTGAACATTGAGCATCAAGATCTATAAGGATAGATCAAAACGCTTAATGGCACTTTCAAATGAGCATATACCTTGACATGATCTTGAAGGTGTTCAAGATGGATCAGTCAAAGAAGGAGTTCTTGCCTGAGATGTAAGGTACGAAGTTAAGACTTAAAGCTCGACCACGATAGAATAGAGAAAAAGGATGAAGGTCATCCCCTACGCTTCAGACGTAGGCTCTATAGTATGCTATGCTGTATACCGCACCGGAAGTGTGCCTTGCCATGAGTCAGTCAAGGGCTACAAGAATGATCCAGGAATGGATCATTGGACAGCGGTCAAAATTGTCCTTGGAGTAAATAAGGACATGTTTCTCGATTATGGAGGTGATAAAGAGTTCGGCGTAAAGGGTTACATCGATGCAAGCTTTAACACCTATCCGAGTGACTCTGAGTAGCAAACCGGATACGTATAGTGGAACAACCATTTGGAATAGCTCCAAGTAGGGCATGGAAGCAACATTTACAATATGACCTAGAGATTTGCGAAGTACATACGGATCTGAATGTTGCAGACCCGTTGACTAAAACCTCTCTCAAGCAAAACATGATCAAACCCCAGAACTCATTGAGTCTTAATCACATGATGATGTGAACTAGTTTAATGACACTAGTAAACTCTTTGGATGTCGGTCACATGGCGATGTGACCTGTGAGTGTTATTCACATGGCGATGTGAACTAGATTATTGACTCTAGTGCAAGTGGGAGACTGTTAGAAATATGCCCTAGAGGCAATAATAAATTAGTTATTATTATATTTCCTTGTTCATGATAATCGTTTATTATCCATGGTATAATTGTATTGATAGGAAACTCAGATACATGTGTGGATACATAGACAACACCATGTCCCTAGTAAGCCTCTAGTTGACTAGCTCGTTGATCAATAAATGGTTACGGTTTCCTAACCATGGACATTGGATGTCGTTGATAACGGGATCACATCATTAGGAGAATGATGTGATGGACAAGACCCAATCCTAAGCCTAGCACAAAGATCGTGTAGTTTGTATGCTAAAGCTTTTCTAATGTCAAGTATCTTTTCCTTAGACCATGAGATTGTGCAACTCCCAGATATCGTAGGAATGCTTTGGGTGTACCAAACGTCACAACATAACTGGGTGGCTATAAAGGTGCACTACAGGTATCTCCGAAAGTGTCTGTTGGGTTGGGACGAATCGAGACTGGGATTTGTCACTCCGTGTAAACCGAGAGGTATCTCTGGGCCCACTCGGTAGGACATCATCATAATGTGCACAATGTGACCAAGGAGTTGATCACGGGATGATGTGTTACGGAACGAGTAAAGAGACTTGCCGGTAACGAGATTGAACAAGGTATCAGTATATCGACAATCGAATCTCGGGCAAGTACTATACCGTTAGACAAAAGGAATTGTATACGGGATTGATTGAGTCCTTGACATCGTGGTTCATCCGATGAGATCATCGCGGAACATGTGGGAGACAACATGGGTATCCAGATCCTGCTGTTGGTTATTGACCGGAGGACGTCTCGGTCATGTCTGCATGGTTCCCGAACCCGTAGGGTCTACACACTTAAGGTTCGATGACGCTAGGGTTATAAAGGAAGTTTGTATGTGGTTAATGAATGTTATTTGGAGTCCCGGATGAGATCCCGGACGTCACGAGGAGTTCCGGAATGGTCCGGAGGTAAAGATTTATATATGGAAAGTTGTTGTTCGGGTTCCGGAAAAAGTTCGGGTTTTTTTGGTATTGTACCGGGAAGCTTCCAGAAGGTTCCGGAGGGGTCCAGAGGTCCGGAAATTGTTCCACCACGTCCAATACAGTAGCATGGGCTGTAGAGGAGCGCCCTAGCCTTAATGGGCCAGGGGCACCAGCCCCCCCAAGGCCCATGCGCATGGGAGGGGTGAAACCCTAAGGGGGAGGGCCTCCACTTGACTTGGGAGGCACTCCTCCCCCCCTTGGCCGCACCCCTTCCTTGGAGGAAGGGGCAAGGCTGCGCCCTCCCCCTCTCCCTTGCCCCTATATATAGTGGAGGGGAGGGAGGGCAGCCGCACCTGAAGCCCTGGCGCCTCCCTCCCTCCCGTGACACCTCCTCCTCTCCCGCAGGTGCTTAGCGAAGCCCTGCAGGATTGCCACGCTCCTCCACCACCACCACCGCGCCGTCGTGTTGCTGCTGGATGGAGTCCTCCTCAACCTCTTCCTCTCTCTTTGCTGGATCAAGGCATGGGAGACGTCACCGGGCTGTACGTGTGTTGAACGCGGAGGTGCCGTCCGTTCGGCACTAGGATCTCCGGTGATTTGGATCATGACGAGTACGACTCCTTCAACCCCGTTCTCTTGAACGCTTCCGCTTAGCGATCTACAAGGGTATGTAGATGCACTCTCCTTCCCCTCGTTGCTGGTTTCTCCATGGACAGATCTTGGTGACACGTAGGAAAATTTTGAATTTCTGCTACGTTCCCCAACAGTGACGTCTCCCATGCCTTGATCCAGCAAGGAGAGAGGGAGAGGTTGAGGAAGACTCCATCCAGCAGCAGCACAACGGCGTGGTGGTGGTGGAGGAGCGTGGCAATCCTGCAGGGCTTCGCCAAGCACCCGCGGGAGAGGAGGAGGTGTCACGGGAGGGAGGGAGGCGCCAGGGCTTCAGGTGCGGTGTCAGGACCCCGACTCAATGCCACATCGATCTAGCATGTAACACCCCATATCACTTTGCGGCCTCACGCACGGTATCCCCACGGGTGTCGCCTTACCCTTGCCCGGGACCGTTTGCGCCTTTTGGCACACGTATATGATGGTGTCGCTAGCATCCATATGATAAAGAGCCCGGGCTGACATGGCTAGTCGTAAACCCAAAGTGGCACTAACTTACAGGGACAGGCATCCATGACCCAGCATCGAACGTGTCGGTCATCAGCGAGTGAATCCAGGCTGTAGCACTGGGCTAACAGGACTCCGGTGAACCGGGCTGTAGCGGGCTAACAGGACTCCGGTATTCATCGCGTGACATTTCCCCGAAGGGACAGACACAGGAACGAAGAAGGACACATGCCGGCCAGCCTAAGTGTTCTGGAGCAGTAGCAAGCTACCAGGGCTCAGTGGAAGCACTAGGAGACATTTCCCGGTAAGAGAGGCTACTAAGGATAAACAACTAGATAGTCAGATCCCACACATAGCAATACACATTACGCGTACGCATAACATGCAAGTATGTGCTGTACAACATGGCATCACAGCATAACTCAACAACTCATATAGATAAGGGCTCAGAAGAGCCATCATACCATTTATTGGAAACAGGGGTCACAATACCCATCATACAGAGCATACAAGCAACAAGCGGAAGCATTACATGTCTGGGTACAGACATCTATAAATGAAAAAAGGCTGAAGAGCCTGACTATCTACAACATCCGATCAAGATCGTAGCTGAGGTACTAGCTACTAGTCGAAGTCCATGAGAACACTAGTAAGACCGAAGTCTCCGCTGCAAAAACATAAATAAAGCAACATGAGTACAAAGGTACTCAGCAAGACTTACATCAGATCCTATCATACATGCATTTGTATCAAGAGGGTAATGTGGGGTTTAGTTGCAGCAAGCCAGCTTTGACTCTGTGGCTATCCTGTTCTACGACTACCAGAAACTCTTGAGGTGAGACAACGTACACGAGTCCACTAATCACCACACAATACACTACTATGGATTCATCCCCGTCTCCCTACGAGAAGGCCATCCATAGCACTCACACTTGTCTTGAGCATTTTAGAGTATCCACTTCAAGTTGTCTATGTACCATGTAAGCATCCAAGAAGTCCATAACCGTGGACCCGGCTATTCGAATAGATCATGTTAACCCTGCAGGGGTGTACTTCTTCACACACGCTCTCGCCACTTACCGCCATGTACACATCATGTATCTCGGCAACCTTCAAGCGGAAGCCTGGCGAGGGTGTCAGCCACGACCTGACTAACCACACAAGACTCTAGCCCAGGTTTATCGCCTATTCGGGTTCCATCCGCAAGGAGATCCGGCCGGGGTGTCGCTCACGGCCCCAAACGATGTGAGCAGGGTTCCCAAGCCCACCATCCGGGTGCCACTTGGTACACCGTGCCACCTGTGCCTAGTCTGTCCCAAGCCCACCCTGCCGGGTGCCACTTGGTAGAAAAATAGCACTACCTACAAACACCAGAAACTAGTTGCGACTCCTGGACAGAGATCAAGCTGGTTAATAAGTCGAGAGGGCTTGGAGCGCCCGGAGCCCAATGTGTGGTAGTATCGAGTCATTGGACAACATACACAGAACTCAGGGCTTAAGGACGGTTCCAGTGAGACAACCCACCATGTACTCCTACATGGCCTCTCACCACTACCTTTACCAAATCGTGTTCACACACTTCACTCTCAGCATCAGATCATATCGTAACACTCCAATTCATTCCCAATGAACCAGACCTGACACAACTCTAAGAAATAGCAGGCATAGCATGGTAGGAACACAACATGGCTCAATCAACACCTACACATGCTAGTGGGTTTCAACTATTTACTGTGGCAATGACAGGTCATGCAGAGGAATGGGTTCAACTACCACAGCACAAAGTAGCAGATGAATCGCTGTTGTCCTAATGCAATAACTGAGAGCAGGAGCGAGAGAGTAGGGTTTTATCGAAATGAACAAGGGGGTTTGCTTGCCTGGTAAATCAACAAGGGAGGCACTGCTTCATAGACAGGTACTCTGGAACGTCTCCGGAGCAGGACCTATCGAGAAGGAACGGTGCCGACAATCAATACACAATCGTATGCAACAATATGATGCATGAACATGGTATGTATATGTGATGCTATTTGAGCTAATGCAACTAGTATTCAATTGGTTTGAAGTCCATTTGAACCATAAGCTCAAATGCATCTCCAAGGTAAGCTCTTATATATGCCATAATGTGTTTCCTCATATTCAGCATGTATAAGTTGGTTTGTCATGCATGAAACTAGTACAGATGGATAGATTACATTTTTCTGATAATTTTTCATATATAAATTATTTTAATCTGAGCTACGGTTGAATTGTTATGAATTTTTGAAGTTTAAAACAATTTCTGTAATTTCCTGAATTATTTTAATTCCAGAAAATATATATTGCGTCAGCATTGAGTAAGCATGACGTCAGCAGTCAACTGTGGCTGACTGGGGTCAAACCTGACGTGTGGGGTCCACACGTCAGTGTCAGGGGGTTAAACAGGGTTAGTTTAATCCTAATTAAAAAGGTTAGTGGCGCTGGGGCCCACTGTCAGTGTCAGGGGGAGTTAATTAAACGGTGATTAGCACTAAGCTAATCACCTGGCCGACGGGGCCCACGCGTCAGTGACCCTGGGGGGTCAAATCCCAGGTCAAACAAGTCAAACCCGCCGGCGGTTAGTCGCCGGCGAGGTCCGCGGCGTACTTGTGCCCCGGGTTTCCTCTGTGGTGCTCCAAATGGCGCACGGCTAGGTGCGTTGGAAAGCTAGCTCGATGGCGCGTCGGGCGGTGGCCGTGGCTGGGCCTGGGATGGCCGGAGTCGACGGCGGCGAGCTCGGCTGCGGCCGCCGGAGTTCGGTCGTGCACGAAAATGCGGTTGGAGCTCGAAGGCGAGCGAAGCAAAGTGCTAGGGACGCTCTACGGGGCCTTACGAACTTGTTGGACTCGCCGGGGTGACCAAATGGTCACCGTTGCTGCATCGACGATGAGCTCGGCGGCGGTGGAGGTTCGGCCATGGTGGGGAATGGAGCTACGGCGCGGGAAAGAGGGGGAGAAGAGAGGGGAAACGGGAAGAAGCTCACGGTGGATCCAACGAAGGCGTCAGCGGGCTCGGGGACGTCCTGCGTGCGGCGAATCGACGGCGGTGGTGGTCGGAGCCCGAGGTGGAAGACAACGGCGACGGCGGCTCCACAGGGCGCTCCGTCTTGCGTGGCTCGACGAGGAGGTAGAGGGGGTCGCGGCGGATCTGGGGAGCGTGTCGGGGAGGCGAAGGGGAGGCTGTGGCGGCGGCTATGGTGAACGGCGGCGATGAGCTCTGCTCGGCTGCGCGCGAGAGAGAGAGCAAACGAGGGGGGAAGGAACGAGAGAGAGTGA
>NC_057810.1:45816132-45831352 GCF_018294505.1 Triticum aestivum
CAGGCGACGAGGAGGGCGCCAGGCAGGCAGGGAGGCTGGTGGCGTGGCGCGGTGGCGCGCGCGCGCGCCGGGCACGCTCCGCTCCCTCTGTCGAGGACGAAGACGATAGAGGAGGAGGCGGGCTGGGCCGCCTGCTGGCTGGGCCGGCCTGATGCTGCTGGGCCAGAGGCGCCAGGCAGAAGCCCAGGTAAGGTTTTTCCTGTTTTATTTCTTTTTCTAAATTTTCTGACATATGTTTTGATTTAGTAATAATACTAAATCAATTTATTTACTTATGCCATTTTTTATGGAAGCTAGTTATATTAATCCAGAGCTCCTTTATAAATGACATAATTTTTGGACATATATTAATATATATAACTAATATATTTCCAATGCAAATAATTATCGGATTAATCCAAATGGCCAAAATTAAATATCCATGAGCTCCTAAAAATATTGTTTTGATTTTTATCTCTTCCAATATTTTCAGAGAGCAACATGAGCATTTTCTTGGACCCTTTTGGAGAAATTTTTATTTGGGTCATTTTAAAAAATGTTCAGAGGGTTCCACCAATCCTCATTTCAAATTTAAATGAAATTTAAACATGATGCACAAATGACTAGCTAGTCTAGGCCATACCAGACTAGGGATGTGACAACTCGCCCCCACTTGAAAGAATCTCGTCCCGAGATTCAGGGGTCGACGGAAAGAAAGCGGGGTACTCCAGTCGAAGACGATCTTCTCGCTCCCAAGTAGCTTCTCTCTCGGAATGATGAGACCACTGAACTTTGAGAAACTTGATGTTCTGACGTCGGGTGACACGCTCTGCTTGATCAAGAATGCGAACCAGGTACTCTCGGTATGTGAGGTTATCTTGGAGATCAAGCGTTTCGTGGTCCACTCCGCGGATGGGATCCGAGAAGCAACACCTGATTTGAGAGACGTGGAAGACATCATGGACTCGAGAAAGATGTGGGGGTAGTTCCAACTGGTAGGCAACCTCTCCTCGTTTAGCGAGAATGCGAAAAGGACCAATGTAACGAGGAGCCAACTTGCCCTTGATACCGAAACGATGGGTACCCTTCAAAGGAGTAACCCGAAGGTAAGCTTTGTCGCCAATTTCATAAGTCATATCCTTATGATGACGATCATACTGGCTTTTTTGACGAGACTGGGCTGTTTTCAAATTCTCACGAATGATGCGAACTTGCTCTTCTGCCTCCTGGATCATGTCCGGTCGAAAGAATTGTCTTTCACCGGTTTCTGACCAGTTCAAAGGTGTTCGACATCTTCGTCCATAGAGAACTTCAAAAGGAGCTTGCTTGAGACTGGATTGGTAGCTATTGTTATAAGCAAACTCGGCGAAAGGAAGGCATTTCTCCCAATCCATACCGAATGGGATAACGCAAGCTCTAAGCATGTCTTCGAGAATTTGGTTGACCCGTTCCACCTGACCACTCGACTGAGGGTGGAAAGAGGTACTGAAGGCAAGATGGGTTCCCATGGCAGTTTGGAAACTCTCCCAGAAATGAGAAGTGAAAAGACTGCCACGGTCTGAATTGATCTCTAGTGGAACACCATGAAGTGACACTATTCGAGAAATGTATAAGTCAGCAAGCTGACTAGCAGTGATACTCTCTCGAACAGGTAGGAAGTGAGCCACTTTGGAAAGACGATCAACGACTACAAAGATAGCGTTATTCCCTCTCTTGGTCCTGGGAAAGCCGGTGATGAAGTCCATACCAACTTTATCCCATTTCCATTCAGGAATAGCTAAAGGCTGAAGGGTGCCAGCAGGTCTTTGATGCTCTGCCTTAACACGACGACAAATGTCACATTTAGCAATGAACTCAGCGATTTCTCTCTTCATCCTAGTCCACCAGAACCTCTGGCGTAGGTCCTGATACATCTTAGTACTACCGGGATGAATTGTGAGAGGAGATTCATGCGCCTCCTTAAGAATTAATTGTCGAAGATGTTGATTCTTGGGAACCACCAAGCGATTCTCAAAGAAAACAACACCACGATCATCCATAGAGAAACATCCACCAACTCCCTTCTTAATGTTTCTCTTGATCCGAGAAATTCCTGTGTCTTGCTTTTGAGCAGCGACAATCCGATCTTCAAGATCAGGTTTCGCCACCAAGGTAGAAAGGAATCCGTGAGGAGCAATGTGAAGATTAAGCTTACAGAATTCCTCATGGAGAAGTGGTTGGCCTTGCTGCAACATGAGATTGTTGCAATAGGATTTACGGCTTAGAGCATCAGCCATAACATTGGCTTTGCCTGGGGTGTAGGTAATCCCTAGATCATAATCTGTGATCAACTCCAACCAACGTCTTTGCCTAAGGTTCAGATCCGGTTGGGTGAAGATATACTTGAGACTTTGGTGATCGGTGTAGATCTCGCAACGTTTACCAAGGAGGTAATGTCGCCAGGTCTTGAGTGCATAGACTACGGCTGCAAGCTCTAGATCATGTGTAGGATAATTCTCCTCATGTGGATGCAACTGTCGAGATGCATAGGCAATCACATGACGATCCTGCATAAGAATGCAACCTAGTCCCTGTCGTGAGGCGTCGCAGTAGATAATAAAGTCTTTAGTGAAATCCGGTGGCACAAGTATGGGAGCAGAAGTCAGGCGTCTTTTCAGTTCCTGAAAACTGTACTCACACTGTGGGGACCACTCGAACTTTTTATCTTTCTTGAGAAGTTCCGTGAGGGGTTTGGCTACTTTGGAGAAATTTTCAACAAAGCGGCGACAGTAACTGGCTAGACCAAGGAAACTCCTAACTTGTTTGATGGTCTCAGGTGGAGTCCGATCGAGAACAGCCTGAACTCTCTCGGGATTGACAGCAATGCCCTTACCAGAGATTACGTGGCCTAGGTAGGTCACTTCTGGCAACCAAAATTCACACTTGGAGAACTTGGCATAAAGGCGGTGCTCTCTGAGTTTTTCTAACACAAGTCTAAGATGTTCGGCATGCTCTTCCTCGTTCTTCGAGTAAATAAGAATATCATCGAGGTAAACCACGACGAACTTATCTAAGTACTCCATGAAGATCGAGTTCATCAAGCGGGAGAATGTAGCTGGAGCGTTGGTTAGACCAAAGGACATGACGATGTACTCGTACTGACCATAACGAGTGACAAAAGCTGTCTTGGGAATGTCCCTGTTTCTGATTTTGATTTGGTGGTAGCCTAACCTTAAATCCATCTTGGAGAAGACTGAGGATCCAACGAGCTGATCATACAGATCGTTGATCATGGGGAGCGGATATTTGTTCTTTATCGTGACCAAATTAACAGGACAATAATCTACAACCATCCGGTCCGTACCATCCTTCTTCTTGACGAAGAGGACGGGGCAAGCCCAAGGAGAAGAACTAGGACGGATGAAACCTTTTTGCAAGGACTCATCAAGTTGTTTCTTAAGCTCGGCTAGTTCTAAGGGTGCCATCTTGTAAGGTCTCCTAGAGATTGGAGCTGTTCCTGGGATAAGATCTATGACGAACTCTACATCTCTGTCAGGCAGAACACCTGGCAGTTCCTCTGGAAAGACATCTGGAAAGTCACGACTACCGGGATATCTTCAAGGTCTGGAAGAGGGCTGGCATTAAGAGAATAGAGCTGACGCTTTGCAACTCTAGTGGAGACAGTGACTATCTTGCCAGATGGGTGTGTAAGCTGAACTGATCTTGTGTAACAATCAATCTTGGCATGATGAGCTGTCATCCAGTCCATACCCAAGATGATGTTAATATCTGAGGACTTGAGGGCTACAAGTGATGCCAGAAATACAAGTCTATCAACAAGGATTTTGTTACCATGGCTTACACTAGAGGTTTGCCATTTGGATCCAGGAGTTTGAATGACTAGTGGAGAGGGCATATCACAAAATGACATGTTGTGCAAGTTAGCATAGCTCTCGGAAATGAAGGAGTGAGATGCTCTAGTATCGAACAGAACCGATGCTGGATGACAATTGACAAGGAGTGTACCAAGAACGACATCCGGATCATCATGAGCGTCTTTAGCTGAGACGTGATGCACACGTCCACATTCAGTGGGGGCTGACTTGACACTGATCATCTTGCGTGATGGCTTAACACAACCAATAGTCTTCTCGGGCTAGGGTGGAGCATAACTAGTCTGAGAGCAGTCACGTGCATAGTGTCCTGGCTTCCCGCATGTGAAGCAAGTCCCTGAGGTTGGACGTGGACCCGCACTGACAAGGGGTCTACCAGTAGGCCTGGGTGGAACATATGACTGAGCTGGGGAAGGCACCACATAGGATGGCCTCGGTGCATATCCGGAAGGAAGAGCGGAGTTTGGAACCCAAATCCGGCGTTTCTGGGAACTAGAGCCAGAGGGAGATCCCAAATCACGGGTGTGCTTACGAGACTCCTCGTAAGTGAGTTGAGCTGTCTCTGCATTGATGGCCTTGTTCACAAGGGCTTGGAATGTATCACAATGATGCAGGTGGAGATCACGACGCAACTTGGGATTGAGACCCTTCCGGAACCAAGCTTGCTTCTTGGCGTCCGTGGACACCTCTTCTGTGGCATAGCGAGCGAGGTTCTCAAACTCTCTACTATAAGCATCAAAAGCCATCTTATTCTGGGTGAGACTACAGAACTCTTCTCTCTTGCGATCAAGGAGGGCCTGGGGAATGTGATGCTCGCGAAAAGCCTCAGTAAAATCCCTCCAGGTAGGAATCTGGCCGGCTGGAAGCATAGCCTCATAGTTCTGCCACCAAAGACTAGCAGGAACTTCCAGGTGGTATGTGGCATAAGTGAGCTTGTCATCTTCAGCTACGTTCGCGGAACGCAGCTTATGGGTGATGCTACGGAGCCAGTCATCTGCATCGAGTGGCTCGATGGAATGATGAAAGGTAGGTGGGTGCAAGTGAATGAAGTCATGAATGGTCGCAGACTTATTGGACTGATGTGCAGTGTTCTCCTCGATACGTGCCAACAAACGGTTAGACTCACGCTTGTTCCTCTCCATTTCTAACATGAACTGTGTCAACGAAGGCGGGTCGGGAGGATCCTCATCCCTACCATCTCCATGGTTCTGGCTACGAACAATAGAACTTGATGACATCCTGAGAAACGAAACCAGGGACGGAGTCAGCATCAACTATCGACTGTAGAATGTGGGACAAGGAATTAGTATCTCTCGAACTCCTAGGGAAATTCCGGCAGCATAACGGTAGTAAAATGCTCAGAATGAGACATCCTACTAAAATGGGGTAATAACATACTCATCAGCATTACTCAAGGTTCTGAGATCATACTAAACAGACTACACCGGAAATACTCAAAACTGGGGTATGACTCTGATCAACCAATCCTATGGGACTACGGAGTAGTAACACGTGATCCTGATAGACGAAAGAGAAAGCCTAGTTCCTTAACCCCGTCGGAAAGATAGGACGACTCAGATCAGAAGGCCATGAGGTAAAGGAGTAAAAGGAGCCTTACGTTCCTTCCCACAATCAATTCCCTTACATAACTAAAGAATTTCTAGACTCAACTTCGACCAGTTTGGCTTGGCAATCCTACAGGCAGTCAGGCTCTGATACCAATGCGGTCAGGACCCTGACTCAATGCCACATCGATCTAGCATGTAACACCCCATATCACTTTGCGGCCTCACGCACGGTATCCCCACGGGTGTCGCCTTACCCTTGCCCGGGACCGTTTGCGCCTTTTGGCACACGTATATGATGGTGTCGCTAGCATCCATATGATAAAGAGCCCGGGCTGACATGGCTAGTCGTAAACCCAAAGTGGCACTAACTTACAGGGACAGGCATCCATGACCCAGCATCGAACGTGTCGGTCATCAGCGAGTGAATCCAGGCTGTAGCACTGGGCTAACAGGACTCCGGTGAACCGGGCTGTAGCGGGCTAACAGGACTCCGGTATTCATCGCGTGACATTTCCCCGAAGGGACAGACACAAGAACGAAGAAGGACACATGCCGGCCAGCCTAAGTGTTCCGGAGCAGTAGCAAGCTACCAGGGCTCAGTGGAAGCACTAGGAGACATTTCCCGGTAAGAGAGGCTACTAAGGATAAACAACTAGATAGTCAAATCCCACACATAGCAATACACATTACACGTACGCATAACATGCAAGTATGTGCTGTACAACATGGCATCACAGCATAACTCAACAACTCATATAGATAAGGGCTCAGAAGAGCCATCATAGCATTTATTGCAAATAGGGGTCACAATACCCATCATACAGAGCATACAAGCAACAAGCGGAAGCATTACATGTCTGGGTACAGACATCTATAAATGAAAAAAGGCTGAAGAGCCTGACTATCTACAACATCCGATCAAGATCGTAGCTGAGGTACTAGCTACTAGTCGAAGTCCATGAGAACACTAGTAAGACCGAAGTCTCCGCTGCAAAAACATAAATAAAGCAACATGAGTACAAAGGTACTCAGCAAGACTTACATCAGATCCTATCATACATGCATTTGTATCAAGAGGGTAATGTGGGGTTTAGTTGCAGCAAGCCAGCTTTGACTCTGTGGCTATCCTGTTCTACGACTACCAGAAACTCTTGAGGTGAGACAACGTACACGAGTCCACTAATCACCACACAATACACTACTATGGATTCATCCCCGTCTCCCTACGAGAAGGCCATCCATAGCACTCACACTTGTCTTGAGCATTTTAGAGTATCCACTTCAAGTTGTCTATGTACCATGTAAGCATCCAAGAAGTCCATAACCGTGGACCCGGCTATTCGAATAGATCATGTTAACCCTGCAGGGGTGTACTTCTTCACACACGCTCTCGCCACTTACCGCCATGTACACATCATGTATCTCGGCAACCTTCAAGCGGAAGCCTGGCGAGGGTGTCGGCCACGACCTGACTAACCACACAAGACTCTAGCCCAGGTTTATCGCCTATTCGGGTTCCATCCGCAAGGAGATCCGGCTGGGGTGTCGCTCACGGCCCCAAACGATGTGAGCAGGGTTCCCAAGCCCACCATCCGGGTGCCACTTGGTACACCGTGCCACCTGTGCCTAGTCTGTCCCAAGCCCACCCTGCCGGGTGCCACTTGGTAGAAAAATAGCACTACCTACAAACACCAGAAACTAGTTGCGACTCCTGGACAGAGATCAAGTTGGTTAATAAATCGAGAGGGCTTGGAGCGCCCGGAGCCCAATGTGTGGTAGTATCGAGTCATTGGACAACATACACAGAACTCAGGGCTTAAGGACGGTTCCAGTGAGACAACCCACCATGTACTCCTACATGGCCTCTCACCACTACCTTTACCAAATCGTGTTCACACACTTCACTCTCAGCATCAGATCATATCGTAACACTCCAGTTCATTCCCAATGAACCAGACCTGACACAACTCTAAGCAATAGCAGGCATAGCATGGTAGGAACACAACATGGCTCAATCAACTCCTACACATGCTAGTGGGTTTCAACTATTTACTGTGACAATGACAGGTCATGCAGAGGAATGGGTTCAACTACCGCAGCACAAAGTAGCAGATGAATCGCTGTTGTCCTAATGCAATAACTGAGAGCAGGAGCGAGAGAGTAGGGTTTTATCGAAATGAACAAGGGGGTTTGCTTGCCTGGTAAATCAACAAGGGAGGCACTGCTTCATAGACAGGTACTCTGGAACGTCTCCGGAGCAGGACCTATCGAGAAGGAACGGTGCCGGCAATCAATACACAATCATATGCAACAATATGATGCATGAACATGGTATGTAGATGTGATGCTATTTGAGCTAATGCAACTAGTATTCAATTGGTTTGAAGTCCATTTGAACCATAAGCTCAAATGCATCTCCAAGGTAAGCTCTTATATATGCCATAATGTGTTTCCTCATATTCAGCATGTATAAGTTGGTTTGTCATGCATGAAACTAGTACAGATGGATAGATTACATTTTTCTGATAATTTTTCATATATAAATTATTTTAATCTGAGCTACGGTTGAATTGTTATGAATTTTTGAAGTTTAAAACAATTTCTGTAATTTCCTGAATTATTTTAATTCCAGAAAATATATATTGCGTCAGCATTGAGTAAGCATGACGTCAGCAGTCAACTGTGGCTGACTGGGGTCAAACCTGACGTGTGGGGTCCACACGTCAGTGTCAGGGGGTTAAACAGGGTTAGTTTAATCCTAATTAAAAAGGTTAGTGGCGCTGGGGCCCACTGTCAGTGTCAGGGGGAGTTAATTAAACGGTGATTCGCACTAAGCTAATCACCTGGCCGATAGGGCCCACGCGTCAGTGACCCTGGGGGGTCAAATCCCAGGTCAAACAAGTCAAACCCGCCGGCGGTTAGTCGCCGGCGAGGTCCGCGGCGTACTTGTGCCCCGGGTTTCCTCTGTGGTGCTCCAAATGGCGCGCGGCTAGGTGCGTTGGAAAGCTAGCTCGATGGCGCGTCGGGCGGTGGCCGTGGCTGGGCCTGGGATGGCCGGAGTCGACGGCGGCGAGCTCGGCTGCGGCCGCCGGAGTTCGGTCGTGCACGAAAACACGGTTGGAGCTTGAAGGCGAGCGAAGCAAAGTGCTAGGGATGCTCTACGGGGCCTTACGAACTTGTTGGACTCGCCGGGGTGACCAAATGGTCACCGGAGCTGCATCGACGGCGAGATCGGCGGCGGTGGAGGTTCGGCCGTGGTGGGGAACGGAGCTACGGCGCGGGAACGAGGGGGATAAGAGAGGGGAAACGGGAAGAAGCTCACGGTGGATCCAGCGAAGGCGTCAGCGGGCTCGGGGACGTCCTGCGTGTGGCGAATCGACGGCGGTGGTGGTCGGAGCCCGAGGTGGAAGACGACGGCGACGGCGGCTCCACAGGGTGCTCCGTCTTGCGTGGCTCGACGAGGAGGTAGAGGGGGTCGCGGCGGATCTGGGGAGCGTGTCGGGGAGGCGAAGGGGAGGCTGTGGCGGCGGCTATGGCGAACGGCGGCGATGAGCTTTGCTCGGCTGCGCGCGAGAGAGAGAGCAAAGGAGGGGGGAAGGAACGAGAGAGAGTGAGAGGGTACGGGGGGGGGGCGTGGCGACGTCCGGGCGTTCCAGGTGACGAGGAGGGCGCCAGGCAGGCAGGGAGGCTGGTGGCGTGGCGCGGTGGCGCGCGCGCGCGCCGGGCACGCTCCCCTCCCTCTGTCGAGGACGAAGACGACAGAGGAGGAGGCGGGCTGGGCCGCCTGCTGGCTTGGCCGGCCTGCTGCTGCTAGGCCAGAGGCGCCAGGCAGAAGCCCAGGTAAGGTTTTTTCTGTTTTATTTCTTTTTCTAAATTTTCTGACATATGTTTTGATTTAGTAATAATACTAAATCAATTTATTTACTTATGCCATTTTTTTATGGAAGCTAGTTATATTAATCCAGAGCTCCTTTATAAATGGCATAATTTTTGGACATATATTAATATATATAACTAATATATTTCCAATGCAAATAATTATCGGATTAATCCAAATGGCCAAAATTAAATATCCATGAGCTCCTAAAAATATTGTTTTGATTTTTATCTCTGTCCAATATTTTCAGAGAGCAACATGAGCATTTTCTTGGACCCTTTTGGAGAAATTTTTATTTGGGTCATTTTCAACAATGATTCTGAGGGTTCCACCAATCCTCATTTCAAATTTAAATGAAATTTAAACATGATGCACAAATGACTAGCTAGTCTAGGCCATACCAGACTAGGGATGTGACATGCGGCTGCCCTCCCTCCCCTCCACTATATATAGGGGCAAGGGAGAGGAGGAGGGCGCAGCCTTGCCCCTTCCTCCAAGGAAGGGGTGCGGCCAAGGGGGGAGGAGTGCCTCCCAAGTCAAGTGGAGGCCTCCTCCTTTAGGGTTTTCCCCCTCCCATGCGCATGGGCCTTGGGGGGGCTGGTGCCCCTTGTCGTGGTTCTAAGTCTGACAGTAGAGTGGGGGGTAGGTATGGAGAGGCAAGGTTCTAGCTATGGAGAGGTTGTAAACACAAGAGATGTACGAGTTCAGGCCCTTCTCGGAGGAAGTAAAAGCCCTACGTCTCGGAGCCCGGAGGCGGTCGAGTGGATTATGTGTATATGAGTTACAGGATGCCGAACCCTTCTGCCTGTGGAGGGGGGTGGCTTATATAGAGTGCGCCGGGACCCCAGCCAGCCCACGTAATGGAGGGTTTAAGGTGTATTAAGTCCGGGGCGTTACAGGTAACGCCCCACATAAAGTGCCTTTAACTATCATAAAGTCTACTTAACTACATGCCGTTGCAGTGCAGAGTGCCTTTTGACCTCCCGGTAGTCGAGTGAGTCGCCCATGGTCGAGTCCTTCAAGTTAGTCGAGTGAGTCTCTCGTTGGCCGACTGGAAGGTGACCTCTTCTAAGGGTGTCCTTAGGCAGGGTACTTAGATTAGGTCTGTAACCCTACCCTAGGTATATGACCCCATCATTAGCCCCCGAATGGATTGAGGCTTTGAGTGACGGAGGAGTTGATGCTGTTTCCGATTAGCCTTTGCACACTGGTCGTGTGTTGTTCTGAATCCAGAGAATCTCTTCGTTGATAGTGAGCGACTTGTCTTCAGTCGACTCGATCCATTCATTTCTTTCGTCGAGTGATCTTTCGGGCTTCGTCGATTTCCGAGCGACGGATCGCAGGAAATCCCGCGCCTGACAGACTGATCTGCCGTTCGCGGATTTAGGGGGATGCGAAATTTGGGGAAACGCGCGAAGCGGAGCAGACCGCGGTGTTCGGATGGGACGGGACATAGACGCCTCGATCTCCGCGCCGCTTTCTTCGCCACGTATCCCGCTCGTGTGACAGTTCCAGGATATGATTAGATTGACCGGCCCACCTGTCATCCACTCGGAAGGGATCTTATAAATGCGCCCGGCGAGGGTTTTCTTTGAGCAGTGTCTCAGCATCCTCCCTCTGCCCTCTTCATCTCCACCCAACGCGCTCGCTCTCGCCTCCGCACCACTTCTCCTCACGCGCCTCGTCGGTAGCCATGGTCAAAGAGAGGACGGCGGCGCTGGAGCGCGCGAAGAAGGCGTCGGCGACGGAGAAGGCGAAGGGGAGATCCACCAGCCGCGGTGGGTCTTCGTCTAGGTCTCGCCTGCCGAAAGGCTGGGTCCAGGGAGATTGGATCCAGTCGACCATCACGGAGAAGGACCTCCTCGACATGGCCAACGAAGGCCTGATCCCTCATGGAGCTGCGAGGCTTCCGGGGAAAGAGTGGCAGCCTCAGCCGGAAGAGGGTGAGTGCGTGCTTCTGGCTACCCATGTCGACCGCGGGTTCTCTTTGCCGCCGAGCGTTTTCTTCCGTGGTTTCTTGAACTTCTTTGGAGTGCAACTCCACCACTTCGCCCCGAATTCAATTGCCTATCTTGCCGCGTTTGTGTCTATGTGTGAGAGTTTTCTGGGCTGTCGACCGCATTGGGGCTTGTTCAAGCACATATTCACATGTCGCTCTCAGACCGTGAAGAAGGCGAGCCCAGGCGATGAAAGAACCAGAGTGGTCCAAATGTGTGGAGGTCTAGGGATCCAGGTGAGGAATAAGAGCACCTTCCCATCCATGACATTTCCCGAGTCAGTCAGAGGCTGGCAGTCGACCTGGTTCTACTGCCAGGATGAGTCGACGCCGGGGCAGTCGAGTGGACTTCCTCAATTTACCATGGACCGAGTGAACAAGCCCTCCTCTCTGAAGTTGATCCCGGAGGAGAAAGCTGACGTGAAGATGCTGATGGAGCGCGTAGTTCAGTTGGTTCGGGAGGGAGTGACGGGTATGGATCTCCTGGAGGTTTTCCTTAGGCGCCGAATCCAGCCTCTCCAGTTCCAGAGCCATTGCATGTGGTTGTACTGCGGGACTGAGGATGTTACTCGGGTCAATCCAGAAACAGTCGACAATACCACTCTGGAAAGGTGGATGGCCGCTGTTACTGGGAACAAAGATAACCCTCGCGGAGCCAGAAGGATTCCTCCACTCGACTGCCACAGCGATCCAAACAAGGTATGCCTGCTCCGCTTCCCATTGTATTCTTGTCATATTTATCTCTGTTTTCTCTGCCGATCTGTCGACTGATCTTTGTCTTGTTGTCCATCAGGCCCTCACTAAACTGTACTTAATGCCCAACGGAGCGCAGGCTCCGACTGAGGAGGGAGAAGCGAGCGGGGGCGAGAGCCAGGAGGAGGAGTGGGACTCGGACACCGCTGAGGCCGATGACGATGACGATGATGACGATGACGATGAGGACGAGGAAGATGAGGAGGAGGAGGAGGTCGCACCACCGCGCTCGGCAAGGCGGTCGAAACTTGTCCATGATCCTGCGACCGAACGCGGCGAAGGGGTTGCGACTGCTACGCAGTCGACCAAGCGCCCTCGGACCACCTCTCCGGCGCCGACTGAAAAGGCGTCGAAGCAGCCCAGGGCGGCCCCGTCGAAGCCGACCAAGCACCTGCCGAAGATGAAGGTGTCCATCCCCACCATATCAGGGTAATCATGTTGCTTAAGTCTTCTTGTTTTGCGTGAACTTTCTCTCTAGTTGGCGCTGGAGTTAGTCGATTGATTCTTTGGAGTTGCAGTGCTGCTACTTCTGAGACCTCAGCCCGGGCTGATGACCATGAGATGGAGGACGCAGCAACCTCAAAACCAGGTACTATACACTTAACGCCACTTTTAGTCGACTGACTCATGATCTCTAACTCTGATTCTTTTCTGTAGCTCCATCCAATGTTGTTATCACTCTCCCTGATGATGATGAAGATGAGGAACCACTGAAGCACAGAATGAGAAGGAAGGCATCTGCCAGCAGGGCGACCCAGGATGTGACGGTGCTTGAGACTCAGGTCGCGGCGGAGGAGAACACCACTCGACACACCGTGTCCTTCACAGATCCACTGACAAGTGCTCCGCAGCCCTCCCTCTTCACGACGCACCACGTCCCAGAGGACCAAGCTGGCGCGATGAAGGAGGCGATACGCCAGGAAGGAATCATGATGGAGCAGTTGAAGACCATCCGGGATGCGAGCCAGGCAGCTTACGACGCCAGTTCTGCCCTCCAAAGCAATGTTCAGGTCAGTCGACCACCATTTGTTCTGTTAGGATATGCTACAAAAAACTTTTCCTTTCCAGAATTTATAGTAGTCACCCACTGGGTGTGTCGATTTAAACTCCGTGATAGCGGGGGCACGCTGAGTGCACCCGCTGGGTGTAGTCCCCAAGGCTAAGGTCGACTGCTGGCAGTCGGCCTTAGGCTTTATAATTTCAGTCTTTCTGTCATTCGACCATGTCGACTGGATTTCGCAAACCGGTCGACTGGTCGACTCTGTCTTCAACAGGATTAGTGGGGGCACGCTGAGTGCACCCACTGGGTGTAGTCCCCAAGGCTAAGGTCGACTGCTGGCAGTCGGCCTTAGGCTTTATCATTTCGATCTTTCCGTCATTCAACTATGTCGACTGGATTTCGCAAACCGGTGGGGGCACGCTGAGTGCACCCACTAGGTGTAGTCCCCGAGACTGTGGTCGACTGCTTGAAGTCGATTACAGTCTTAAAGAATATATCTCTCTTTCTTTTTTTTGAGGTCGACTGGTCGACTCTATTTCCAACAGGATTAGTGGGGGCATGCTGAGTGCACCCGCTGGGTGTAGTCCCCGAGACTACGGTCGAATGCTTGAATTCGGCTGTAGTCTTAGAAACGCGTGATTTTTCCTTTTCCACTCGGAAGTGAACTATATTTGACATTTAGTCGATTGGCTGTTCGCAGAACTCCTGTGATCTTGTGGCTCGCTATTCTGAGCTGGAAAATAAGCACGTTCAGCTCGAGCTGAATTTGAAGCTGGTTCAGGAGAAACTGACCAAGGCAAAGGAGGAGACCGAAGGTATGTTTGGTGAGACCTTGACGACTGCTTTTTCTCTTCATTTGTTTCAAAATCTGATCTTGCTGTAACTTGCAGGTAAGGTGAGGGAGGCCCAACGGAAGAAGGACCTTGAATTAGCTGAGAAGGTCAAGCTTGTTGACGAGAAGTTAGCTTCAGTCGCCAAGCTTGAGCAAGAAAATGCCAATCTGAAAGCTGCTCTTGGGAAGAAAAAAGATCTGGAGGCCTTCCTGAATGGTCTTGCCAAGAAGCTGTTTCTTATGCTTGAAGGTAAATCTCTATGCTCGGCACTCGTTTCCAAACATGGTTTTTCCATTCGACCATTGCCTTGACTCGGTGATCGTCCTTGCAGAATTTTGTCAAAACTTTGAAGAAGAAACTAGCCGGCTGGAACCAAACCTTGACCCCGTCAATTCTCCGATAACCGACGAAGTTGCCATGAATGTTTTCCGACTGGAGTCCCGTGTTGCAGCTGTCGTGGACTATCTTGCAAGGCTGAAGGTCGCCACATCTCGCATCGACTCGACGCTCTGGCCCGGGGAGACACTTCAGAACGACCTCGAGTCGCTGATGACTCGCTTGAACACGATCCCTGGTCAAGTGCAGGAGTGGAAAAAATCCTCGGCTCGGTGTGGTGCAGATGTTGCTCTGTGTCTGGCCCGAGTCCACTGCAAAGACGCGCGAGAAGACAAGCTGGCGGCCCTGCGGGTGGCCAACACCAAAAAACACGACTTCAGGTCCTTTATGGAAACTTTCCTTGCAGCTGCCACTCGGATCGCAGACGGAATTGATCTTGATGAGTTTGTTGCACCTTCCAGCCCTCCACAGGAGGGGTAAAAAACTTCTTCCAAGCTCGACGCTTTAAATTTGCCTCGGTATGCCGAGTGGAATTGTAACCGATAAATCTTAACGGGCTTAGCGCCTGAGCACTTTCGGTTCCTTTAGATGTCGATTCGAACTTGAATTTGGTGCTTGAATATGATTGCTTTTTGGCTCGAAACGTCTTTTGCAGGTTCAAAGCAGGGCGCCTTTACTGCAATCGACTTATTCCTTAGTCCACTTAGGCGAGCACTGGGCTGCAGCTAAGCCTCCGAGTGAGAGGTTTGCTCTTCACTTGGTAGGATTTTGTTTAACTTAGGCGAGTACTTGGACTGCAGCTAAGCCCCCGAGTGAGAGGTTTGCTCTTCACTCGGTAGGATTTTCATAACTTAGGCGAGTACTTGGACTGCAGCTAAGCCTCCGAGTGGAAGTCTGGCTTACCACTCGGTAGGATTTTGTTTAACTTAGGCGAGTACTTGGACTGCAGCTAAGCCCCCGAGTGAGAGGTTTGCTCTTCACTCGGTAGGATTTTCATAACTTAGGC
>NC_057810.1:45831671-45876955 GCF_018294505.1 Triticum aestivum
CCTCCGAGTGGAAGTCTGGCTTACCACTCGGTAGGATTTTGTTTAACTTAGGCGAGTACTTGGACTGCAGCTAAGCCCCCAAGTGAGAGGTTTGCTCTTCACTCGGTAGGATTTTCATAACTTAGGCGAGCACTGGGCTGCAGCTAAGCCTCCGAGTGGAAGTCTGGCTTACCACTCGGTAGGATTTTGTTTAACTTAGGCGAGTACTTGGACTGCAGCTAAGCCTCCGAGTGGAAGTCTGGCTTACCACTCGGTAGGATTTCTGATAACTTAGGCGAAAACAGATTCGCAGCTAAGCCTCCGAGTGGAAGTCTGGCTTACCACTCGGTAGGATTTCTGATAACTTAGGCGAAAACGGATTCGCAGCTAAGCCTCCGAGTGGGAGTCTGGCTCAACACTCGGTAGGATTTTTTACAAACTTAGGCGAAACCGATTCGCGGCTAAGTCACCCACTGAGGGGAAATTTTATTGGAATAAAAAGTGAAAAAAATCATGAAGGAACTATGACACTATTATTTTGAGGTCCATGAACTACAGAAGTACTTTATTGCAACTCATCCGAGTGATAAAACTTAAGTGAAAAATGGACGGAGCAGATCCGCGTTCCACACTCGGGGCTCGTCGATATCATGCTCGACGTTGTAAAGACGGTACACCCCGTTGTGGAGAACTTTGGTGACGATGAAGGGTCCTTCCCAAGAAGGAGCAAGCTTGTGTTGTTTCTTCTGATCCACTCGGAGAACTAAATCTCCTTCTTGGAAGGCTCGACCTCTCACATTTCTGGCGTGGAAACGACGCAAATCTTGTTGGTAGATGGTCGACCGGATCAGAGCCATCTCCCTTTCTTCCTCTAAAAGGTCGACTGCGTCTTGCCGCGCTTGTTCAGCTTCTGCTTCGTTGTAGATTTCAACTCGAGGAGCATTGTGGAGAAGATCACTCGGCAAGACTGCTTCAGCTCCGTAGACCAAGAAGAATGGAGTTCTTCCGGTCGACCGATTAGGTGTGGTCCTCAATCCCCAAAGCACCGAGGGAAGTTCGTCGACCCAAGCTCCAGCTGCATGCTTGAGATCACGCATCAGTCGGGGTTTCAGTCCCTTGAGAATCAGGCCATTGGCTTGCTCTGCTTGTCCATTCGACTGTGGGTGAGCGACTGAAGCGTAGTCGACTCGGGTGCCTTGAGAGTTACAGAAATCTCTGAATTCCTCCGAGTCAAAGTTTGACCCATTATCCGTAATGATGCTGTGCGGGACTCCATATCTGAATATTAGTTCTCTGATGAAGCTAACAGCAGCACCGGCGTCAAGGTTCTTGATTGGTTTAGCCTCGATCCACTTGGTGAACTTGTCGACTGCCACCAGTACATGCGTGAAGCCGCTTCGCCCTGTTCTCAAAGGACCGACCATGTCCAACCCCCATACTGCGAAAGGCCAGACGAGTGGGATGGTCTTCAGAGCCGATGCAGGCTTGTGCGACATATTCGAGTAGAACTGACATCCCTCGCACTTATCCACTATCTCCTTTGCCATCTCATTCGCCTTTGGCCAGTAAAATCCGGCTCGGTATGCTTTGGCCACGATGGTCCGAGAGGACGCATGATGACCACAGGTCCCCGAGTGGATATCATTGAGGATGAGTCGACCTTCTTCTGGTGTTATGCACTTCTGACCAACTCCAGTCGCCCTTTCTCTGTATAATTGTCCTTTGATTACGGTAAAGGCCTTAGATCGACGGACGATCTGTCGAGCCTCTTCCTCATCCTCCGGAAGTTCTTTTCTCAGGATATACGCGATATATGGAACTGTCCAGTCGGGAATGACCACCAAGACCTCCATGATCAAATCGACCACCGCTGGGACTTCAACCTCAGTCGGATCAGTGGCACTCTTGGGCTGCGGAGCTTCTTCGGTGAAAGGATCTTCTTTGACTGACGGAGTGTGTATATGCTCCAAGAACACACCACTCGGAATGGCTTCTCTCTTGGAACCTATCTTCGCTAGATTATCAGCTGCTTGATTTTTCAGTCGGGGTATATGATGGAGCTCCAACCCCTCGAACTTCTTTTCCAGCTTCCTCACTGCACTGCAGTATCCAGTCATGGCTGGGCTTCTCACGTCCCACTCCTTCATCACTTGGTTAACCACTAAATCCGAGTCGCCATAGACCATCAGGCGACGGACGCCGAGTGAAATGGCCATGCGCAACCCATATAAGAGGGCCTCATATTCTGCCTCATTGTTGGAGGAATCAAAGTGAATCTGGAGCACATATCTGAGCTTATCTCCTCTGGGGGAAACCAGGACAACCCCAGCACCGGAACCATTCAACATCTTAGAGCCATCAAAGAACATGGTCCAATGCTCCGAGTGAACTTAAGTCGGCTGCCGCTGTTCAATCCACTCGGCGAGGAAATTTGCTATTGCCTGGGACTTAATGGCTTTCTTTGCCTCAAACTTGATATCAAGGGGAAGAAGTTCAATCGCCCATTTAGCCACTCGACCAGTTGCATCTCTGTTGTGCAAAATCTCTGACAGTGGAGCGTTGCTGACGACTGTGATGGAATGATCAGAGAAATAATGAGCAACCTTCTTTGTGGTCATGTATATTCCATACACAAGCTTTTGATAATGAGGATATCTCTGCTTGGATGGAGTCAAGACTTCAGACAAATAATACACTGGGCGCTGAACTTTGAGAGCTTTTCCTTCTTCTTCCCGCTCGACCGTAAGCACAGTACTGACGACTTGTCCTGTGGCTGCGATATAAAGCAACAGATGCTCTTTGCTGATTGGAGCAGCAAGCACCGGATGGGTGGAGAGCAGAGCTTTTAGCTCGGCAAACGCTGCATCAGCTTCTGGAGTCCACTCGAACTTGTCTGCCTTCTTCATCAGTCGGTAAAGAGGCAATGCCTTTTCACCGAGTCGTGAGATGAATCGACTCAATGCGGCCAAGCATCCAGTAAGCTTCTGGACATCGTGCACTCGCACAAGGCGTTTCATTCGGAGAATAGTGCCAATCTTCTCTGGATTAGCGTCGATTCCTCGTTCGGAAACGAGAAAACCGAGTAACTTGCCACCAGGAACTCCGAATGTGCACTTTGATGGATTGAGCTTGATATCATACCTTCTGAGGTTGGCAAATGTTTCGGCGAGGTCAGCGAGCAGGTCGGAACCTTTTCGTGACTTGACGACGATATCATCCATATACGCTTCCACATTCTGACTAATTTGAGTGAGTAGACACTTCTGAATCATTCGCATAAATGTGGCTCCGGCATTCTTAAGGCCGAATGGCATGGTGATATAGCAGAAGCACCCGAATGGAGTGATGAAAGCTGTTTTTACCTTGTCGGGTCCGTACAGACGGATCTGGTGGTACCCGGAGTAGGCGTCTAGAAAAGACAATCTCTCGCATCCCGCGGTCGAGTCAACAATTTGATCTATGCGAGGGAGAGGAAAATGATCTTTCGGGCAGGCCCGGTTGATGTGCTTGAAATCAATGCACATTCGGAGTGACTTGTCCTTTTTAGGAACCATGACGACATTAGCGAGCCACTCGGAGTGGTATATCTCTCAGATAAATCCTGCCGCCAACAGTCGAGCCACTTCCTCGCCAATGGCTTTTCTCTTCTAGACGGCGGACCGCCGAAGATGCTCTTTGACTGGTTTTGCAGATGAGTCGACTCTTAGGCGATGCTCAGCCAGTCCCCTGGGATCACCTGGCATGTCAGCGGGCTTCCATGCAAAAATGTCCCAGTTCTCACGAAGGAACTGGATGAGCGCTTCTTCCTATTTCGGGTCGAGTGTTGTGGAAATGTGGGTCGGAGCTGCATCGGGGTCGGTCGGGTGAATGTGAACAGGCTTCGTCTCACCGGACGACTGAAATGCAGATTCTGTGGCGGGTTTCTTGGATCGCAGCAAGTCACTCGGATCTGCGTTTTGCTTGTATTCTTCGAATTCGACCGCTGTCACCTGGGAATCGGCAATCTTTGAGCCCTTCTGAAAGCACTCTTCTGCCTTTTTCCGATCACCGGTGACAGTGATCACTCCTTTGGGGCCGGGCATCTTCAATTTGAGGTACACGTAACATGGTCGAGCCATGAACCGTGCGTAAGCTGGTCTCCCCAAAATGGCATGATATGCACTCTGAAAATCCACGACCTCAAACGTCAATTTTTCTTTGCGAAAATGTTTCGAATCACCAAACACCACGTCCAGAGCTATTTGGCCGAGTGACTCGGCTTTCTTCCCTGGTATAACTCCATGAAAGCTCATGTTACTGGTGCTCAGTCGGGATATCGGAATGCCCATTCCTTTCAGTGTGTCTGCATATAACAAATTCAGTCCGCTACCACCGTCCATCAGCACTTTTGTCAGTCGAGTGCCTTCGACAACTGGATCGACCACCAAAGCTTGCCTCCCAGGGGTGGCAATATGAGTCGGGTGATCAGATTGGTCGAATGTGATGGGTATTTGGGACCATTTCAGATAATTTGCTTTTGTTGGGGAAACCATGTTCACCTCTCGGTTAATGACTTTCAATCGACTCTTGCTTTCCACATCTGCAAAGATCATCAGAGTGGAGTTGATATGTGGATATCCTTCCTCACTGTCCTCCTTGTCTTCGACCTTGTCCGACTCCTTCTCCTTGTCCTTAGACTGTTTTCCCTGAAACTGTTGGATCAGGAGTCGACATTGGCGAGTGGTATGCTTCGGGTAGATGATATTCCCCTCTTCATCTTTCTTCGTGTGGATGTGACACGGCATATCCATCACGTCGTTCCCTTCTTTATCCTTCACCTTCTTAGGGTTCCAGGATCCTTTTGGTTTCCCTTTAAACTTTCCCTGAGTCAAGGCCAGAGCCTCTCCAGGAGCCGCCGGTTCAGCCTTCCGCTTCTGTTTCCGACTGGTGTTTCCCTTTTCCGACTGACTTGGCTTGTGCTTGCCGCTTCGGAGTCGGTCTTCTTCTTCGCCGTTGGCGTACTTGGTAGCAATCTCCATCATCCGACTCAAGGTCATGTCACCGGTTCGACCAAATTTCAAACTTAATTCTCTGTTCTTGACACCATCCTTAAAGGCGCAGACTGCCTGATGATCAGACACATTCTCCACAGTATGGTGCAAAGTGATCCATCTCTGAATATACTCTCTGAGAGTCTCATTGGTCTTCTGCACGCAGACTTGCAGCTCCGTCAATCCAGCCGGTCGCTTGCAAGTTCCTTCAAACGTTCTGATGAACACTCGGGACAGATCTTCCCAAGTGTAAATGCTGCTAGGAGATAATTGAGTCAACCATGCCCTGGAAAAACCTTCCAGCATGAGGGGCAAATGCTTCATGGCCACCTCGTCGTTTCCACCACCAATCTGAACTGCCACTCGGTAGTCCTCAAGCCAAGTTTCAGGCTTAGACTCACCAGTGAACTTGCTGACTCCTGTTGCCAACCTGAAATTGGGAGGGATAACTGCGGCTCTGATAGCTCTGCTGAAATATTCAGGACCAGAAACATGCACTCGACTGCTTGTGGGCGCATCTCTGTCGAGTCCACCTCGATGGGCTCTGTTCCGGTCGACCAAACCTTGTACGATAATAGATCGCGCGTCGAAGCCTGGTTCTCGGGGGTCGACTGGAACTCTTCGCCCTGTACTGAGCTGACACCTGTCATCTTGCTGCCGAGGAGCGTAAGACCCACCCCTCGGAGGGGAATCGGGCACTCGACGCCTATCATCTCGGTCGAGTCGATCACCATATTGGTCTCGCCGATTCTCGCGCCCTTCACGCCGCGGAGGCGATCTGGGGCTGTGAGCCGACTGAACCGTATTCGCAGCGACGGATCAACTGTGAATTCTGTTGCACGACTGCGACACAGCCGAATTCTGATCTCCTGCTGCCCGGAGCAGATCCCTGATCTGCATCAAGCCTCTGCCAGCTTCCGAGTGAGAAGGCTGGATGGACTCTGCTATACGGGTCGTAGCTGCTAAATTCTGGATCGGGGTTCGATATACCTGAGTCGGCGGGAAGAGTTGACGTCAACTGGTGTCGGAAACTCGTTGCCGCGCGCGCTCGTCGAGTGCTCGCTGAAGATTCTCCAGTCGAGTGCGTTCGGCCAAATTGGCCAAACGTGCCTCCTCCAAGGCGCGAGCCTCGGGGGTTTCTCCTGCGATGGGAGTACGCAGGACATCCATGTTCCTGTGGCGAAGTTCCTCTCTTTGCAGAGAGTCGAGTGGCTCGGGCTGGTACTCTTCGTGGTCTCGTGCGGGGTCGCCTCCGTCGCCTGCTCCACCATCACGGGCGAAGCCAGGGGGGCTGCGAGGCCCGTCGACCATCAGGATTTCCGCCGCTGGATCATTGCTATCGCACTCGGATGCAGTCTCCACAGAGCCAGTCGACAGATCGAACAGGCCGTAGAGAGATTCGTCGGGCTCGATTGCCGCAACTTGAGTGGTGGCCGTCTGACGAGCCACCGCGTGCTTCACCCACCGCTGAAGCCTCAACCGGCCCGAGCGCTTGCGCTGGCGGAAGACCGGGAGGGTGGCCGATGGGGGAGTCGACCGATACGGGGTCGACGGTTGCCGCAGCAGGACACCGCGGACACATGCGCGAAAATGCGTCGCACCGCGGACGGGGAGCGCATCAACGTCGAGTGGAGCCTCCTGGAGCCAGGCGGAGTCGTCGGCGATGAAGGTGGGAGCGCCAAGACGGATCTCTCGACCCTCGACCAAAAATCCAGCAGCCACCATGATGAAAGTATTCGGAAGAATCGCAACTTCTCCACAAAATTTCTAAAACACCGGCCCCACGGTGGGCGCCAACTGTCGTGGTTCTAAGTCTGACAGTAGAGTGGGGGGTAGGTATGGAGAGGCAAGGTTCTAGCTATGGAGAGGTTGTAAACACAAGAGATGTACGAGTTCAGGCCCTTCTCGGAGGAAGTAAAAGCCCTACATCTCGGAGCCCGGAGGCGGTCGAGTGGATTATGTGTATATGAGTTACAGGATGCCGAACCCTTCTGCCTGTGGAGGGGGGTGGCTTATATAGAGTGCGCCAGGACCCCAACCAGCCCACGTAATGAAGGGTTTAAGGTGTATTAAGTCCGGGGCGTTACAGGAAACGCCCTACATAAAGTGCCTTTAACTATCATAAAGTCTACTTAACTACAGGCCGTTGCAGTGCAGAGTGCCTTTTGACCTCCCGGTAGTCGAGTGAGTCGCCCATGGTAGAGTCCTTCAAGTTAGTCGAGTAAGTCTCTCGTTGGTCGACTGGAAGGTGACCTCTTCTAAGGGTGTCCTTAGGCAGGGTACTTAGATCAGGTCTGTAACCCTACCCTAGGTATATGACCCCATCACCCCTGGCCCATTAAGGCTAGGGCGCCCCCCTACAGCCCATGCTACTGTATTGGACGTGATGGAACAGTTTCCGGACCTCCGGACCCCTCCGGAATCCTCCGGAAGCTTCTGGAAGCTTCCCGGTACAATACCGAAAAAACCCGAACTTTTTCCGGAACCCGAACAACAACTTTCCATATATAAATCTTTACCTCCGGACCATTCCGGAACTCCTCGTGACGTCCGGGATCTCATCCGGGACTCCGAACAACATTCAGTAACCACATACAAACTTCCTTTATAACCCTAGCGTCATCAAACCTTAAGTGTGTAGACCCTACGGGTTCGAGAACCATGCAGACATGACCGAGACGTTCTCCGGTCAATAACCAGCAGCGGGATCTGGATACCCATGTTGGCTCCCACATGTTCCACGATGATCTCATCGGATGAACCACGATGTCAAGGACTCAATCGATCCCGTATACAATTCCCTTTGTCTAGCGGTATTGTACCTGCCCGAGATTCGATCGTCGGTATACCGATACCTTGTTCAATCTCGTTACCAGCAAGTCTCTTTACTCGTTCCGTAACACATCATCCTGTGATCAACCCCTTGGTCACATTGTGCACATTATGATGATGTCCTACCGAGTGGGCCCAGAGATACCTCTCCGTTTACACCGAGTGACAAATCCCAGTCTCGATTCGTCCCAACCCAACAGACACTTTCGGAGATACCTGTAGTGCACCTTTATAGCCACCCAGTTACGTTGTGACGTTTGGTACACCCAAAGCATTCCTACGGTATCCAGGAGTTGCACAATCTCATGGTCTAAGGAAAAGATACTTGACATTAGAAAAGCTTTAGCAAACGAACTACACGATCTTTGTGCTAGGCTTAGGATTGGGTCTTGTCCATCACATCATTCTCCTAATGATGTGATCCCGTTATCAATGACATCCAATGTCCAAGGTCAGGAAACCGCAACCATCTATTGATCAACGAGCTAGTCAACTAGAGGCTTACTAGGGACATGGTGTTGTCTATGTATCCACACATGTATCTGAGTTTCCTATCAATACAATTATAGCATGGATAATAAACTATTATCATGAACAAGGAAATATAATAATAACTAATTTATTATTGCCTCTAGGGCATATTTCCAACAGTCTCCCACTTGCACTAGAGTCAATAATCTAGTTCACATCGCCATGTGATTAACACTCACAGGTCACATCACCATGTGACCAACATCCAAAGAGTTTAATAGTGTCACTAAACTAGTTCACATCATCATGTGATTAAGACTCAATGAGTTCTGGGGTTTGATCATGTTCTGCTTGTGAGAGAGGTTTTAGTCAACGGATCTGTAACATTCAAATCCGTATGTACTTTGCAAATATCTAGGTCATATTGTAAATGCTGCTTCCACGCTCCACTTGGAGCTACTCCAAATGGTTGCTCCACTATACGTATCCGGTTTGCTACTCAGAGTCATTCGGATAGGTGTTAAAGCTTGCATCGACGTAACCCTTTACGCCGAACTCTTCATCACCTCCATAATCGAGAAACATGTCCTTATTTACTTCAAGGGCAATTTTGACTGTTGTCCAATGATCCATTCCTGGATCATTCTTGTACCCTCTTGCCAGACATGTGGCAAGGCACACATCAGGTGCGGTACTTAGCATAGCATACTGTAGAGCCTATGTCTCAAGCATAGGGGACGACCTTCGTCCTTTCTCTCTTTTCTGCTGTGGTCGAGCTTTAAGTCTAAACTTCATACCTTACATCTCAGGCAAGAACTCCTTCTATGACTGATCCATCTTGAACACCTTCAAGATCATGTCAAGGTATATGCTCATTTGAAAGTACCATTAAGCATTTTTGATCTATCCTCATATATCTTGATGCTCAATGTTCAAGTAGCTTAATCCAGGTTTTCTATTGAAAAACACCTTTCAAATAACCCTATATGCTTTCCAGAAATTCTACATCATTTCTGATTAACAGTATGTCAACAACATATACTTATTAGAAATTCTATAGTGCTCCCACTCACTTCTTTGGAAATACAATTTTCTCATAAACTTTGTATAAACCCAAAATCTTTGATCATCTTATCAAAGTGCATATTCCAACTCCGAGATGCTTACTCCAGTCCATGGAAGGATCGTTGGAGCTAGCATACCTGTTAGCATCCTTAGGATCGACAAAACATTTCTGATTGTATCACATACAACCTTTCCTTACAAAAACTGGTAAGGAAACTCGTTTTGACATCCATCTGCCAGATTTCATAAATGCAGCTAATGCTAACATGATTCCAACGGACTTTAAGCATCGCTACGGATGAGAAAATCTCATCGTAGTCAACTCCTTGAACTTGTGAAAAACTCTTCGCCACAAGTCGAGCTTCATAGACGGTGACATTACCGTCCATGTCCGTCTTCTTCTTAAAGATCCATTTATCTCAAGGGCTTGCCGATTATCGGGCAAGTCCACCAAAGTCCATGCTTTGTTCTGATACATGATCCTATCTCGGATTTTATGGCTTCTAACCATTTGTCGGAATATGGGCCCACCATCGCTTCTCCATAGCTCGCAGGTTCATTGTTGTCTAGCAACATGCCCTTCAAGACAGGATTACTGTACCACTCTGAAGTAGTACGCATCCTTGTCACCCTACGAGGTACGGTAGTGACTTGATCCGAAACTTCATGATCACTATCATAAGCTTCCACTTCAATTGGTGTAGGTTCCACAGGAGCAACTTCCTATGCCCTGCTACACACTAGTTGAAGTGACGGTTCAATAACCTCATCAAGTCTCCACTATCCTCCCACTCAATTTTTCGAGACAAACTTTTCTCGAGAAAGGACCCGATTCAAGAAACAATCCCTATTGCTTTCAGATCTCAATTAGGAGGTATACCCAACTGTTTTTGGGTGTCCTATGAAGATGCATTTTATCCGCTTTGGGTTCGAGCTTATCAACCTGAAACTTTTTCACATAAGTGTCGCAGCCCCAAACTTTTAAGGAACGACAGCTTAGGTTTCTCCAAACCATAGTTCAAACGGTGTCATCTCAACGGAATTACGTGGTGCCCTATTAAAGTGAGTGCGGTTGTCTCTAATGCCTAACCCATGAACGATAGTGGTAATTCGATAAGAGACATCATGGTACGCACCATATCCAATAGGGTGCAACTATGATGTTCGGACACACCATCACACTATGGTGTTCCAGGCGGTATTAATTGTGAAACAATTTCCACAATGTCTTAATTGCATGCCAAAGCTTGTAACTCAGATACTCATCTCTATGATCATATCATAGACATTTTATCCTCTTGTCACAATGATCTTCAACTTCACTCTGAAATTACTTGAACCATTCAATAATTCAAACTTGTGTTTCATCAAGTAAATATACTCAACATCTACTCGAATCATCTGTGAAGTAAGAACATAACGATATTCACTGCATGCCTCAGCACTCATTGGACTGCACACATCAAAATGTGTTGCTTCCAACAAGTTGCTATCTTGTTCCATTTTACTGAAAATGAGGCTTTCAGTCATCTTGCCCATGTGGTATAATTTGCATATCTCAAGTGATCCAAAATCAAGTGAGTCCAAACGATCCATCTGCATGGAGTTTCTTCATGCGTATACACCAATAGACATGGTTCACATGTCTCAAACTTTTCAAAAACGAGTGAGTCCAAAGATCCATCAACATGGAGCTTCTTCATGCGTTTTATACCAATATGACTTACATGGCAGTGCCACAAGTAAGTGGTACTATCATTACTATCTTATATCTTTTGGCATGAAAAATGTGTATCACTACGATCGAGATTCAATAAACCATTCCTTTAGATGCAAGACCACTGAAGGTGTTATTCACATAAATAGAGTAACCATTATTCTCCTTAAATGAATAACCGTATTGCAGCAGACATAATCCAATCATGTCTATGCTCAACGCAAACACCAAATGACAATTATTCAGGTTTAATACTAATCTTGATGGTAGAGGGAGCGTGCGATGTTTGATCACATCAAACTTGGAAACACTTCCAACATATATCGTCAGCTCACCTTTAGCTAGTCTCCGTTTATTCCGTAGCTCTTTTATTTCGAGATACTAACACTTAGCAACTGAACCGGTATCTTAATACCCTGGTGCTACTAGGAGTACTAGTAAAGTACACATTAACTTAATGTATATCCAATATACTTCTATTGACCTTGCCAGCCTTCTCATCTACCAAGTATCTAGGGTAATTCTGCTCCAGTGGCTGTTCCCCTTATTACAGAAGCACTTAGTATCGGGTTTCGGTTAAACCTTGGGTTTCTTCACTAGAGCAGCAGCTGATTTGCCGTTTCATAAAGTATCCCTTCTTGCCCTCGCCCTTATTGAAACTAGTGGTTTCGCCAACCATCAACAATTGATGCTCCTTCTTGATTTCTACTTTTGCGGTGTCAAACATCGCGAATACCTCAAGGATCATCATATCTATCCCTGATATGTTATAGTTTATCACGAAGCTCTAGCAGCTTGGTGGCAATGACTTTGGAGAAACATCACTATCTCATCTGGAAGATCAACTCCCACTCGATTCAAGTGATTGTTGCACCCAGACAATCTGAGCACAAGCTCAACGATTGAGCTTTTCTCCCTTAGTTTGTAGGCTAAGAACATCGTCGGAGGTCTTATACCTCGTGACGTGGGCACGAGCCTGAAATCCCAATTTCGGCCCTGGAAACATCTCATATGTTCCGCGATGTTTCGAAAACGTCTTTGGTGCCTCTACTTAAACCATTTAATCGAACTATCACGAAGTTATCAAAACGTGTATGTCCGATGTTCGCAACATCCACAAACGACATTTGGGGTTCAGCACATTGAGCGGTGCATTAAGGACATAATCTTTCTACCTTCCGCATAATCTCTACTTTGAACATTCAACTATATTTGCTCTAGGAACATATCTAAACAGTGGAACTAAAGCGCGAGCTTACGACATAATTTGCAAAGATCTTTTGACTATGTTCAGGATAACTAAGTTCATCTTGTGAACTCCACTCAGATAGACATCCCTCTAGTCATCTAAGTGATTACATGATCCGAGTCAACTAGGCCGTGTCCGATCATCACGTGAGACGGACTAGTCATCATCGGTGAACATCTTCATGTTGATCGTATCTACTATATGAATCATGCTCGACCTTTCGGTCTCTGTGTTCCGAGGCCATGTCTGTACATGCTAGGCTCGTCAAGTTAACCCTAAGTGTTTTGCATGTGTAAAACTGTCTTACACCCGTTATATGTGAACGTAAGGATCTATCACACCCGATCATCACGTGGTGCTTCGAAACGACGAACTTTAGCAACGGTGCACAGTTAGGGGAGAACACTTCTTGAAATTGTTGTAAGGGATCATCTTATTTACTACCGTCGTTCTAAGTAAACAAGATGCATAAACATAATAAACATCACATGCAATTATATAGTAGTGACATGATATGGCCAATATCATATAGCTCCATTGATCTCCATCTTTGGGGCTCCATGATCATCATCGTCACCGGCATGACACCATGATCTCCATCATCGTGTCTTCATGAAGTTGTCTCGCCAACTATTACTTCTACTACTATGGCTACCGGTTAGCAATAAAGTAAAGTAATTACATGGCGTTGTTTAATGACACGCAGGTCATACAATAAATTTAAGACAACTCCTATGGCTCCTGCCGGTTGTCATACTCATCGACATGCAAGTCATGAATCCTATTACAAGAACATGATCAATCTCATACATCACATATCATTCATCACATTCTTTTTGGCCATATCACATCACAAAGCATACCCTGCAAAAACAAGTTAGACGTCCTCTAATTGTTGTTTGCATGTTTTACGTGGTTGCTATGGGTTTCTAGCAAGAACGTTTCTTACCTACGCAAAACCACAACGTGATATGCCAATTACTATTTACCCTTCATAAGGACCCTTTTCATCGAATCCGTTCCGACTAAAGTGGGAGAGACTGGCACCCGCTAGCCACCTTATGCAACAAGTGCATGTCAGTCGGTGGAACCTGTCTCACGTAAGAGTACGTGTAAGGTCGGTCCAGGCCGCTTCATCCCACAATACCGTCGAAACAAGATTGGACTAGTAACGGTAAGCATATTGAACAAAATCAACGCCCACAACTACTTTGTGTTCTACTCGTGCAAAGAATCTACGCAATAGACCTAGCTCATGATGCCACTGTTGGGGAACGTAGCAGAAATTCAAAATTTTCCTACGTGTCACCAAGATCTATCTATGGAGAAACCAGCAACGAGGGGAAGGAGAGTGCATCTACATACCCTTGTAGATTGCTAAGCGGAAGCGTTCAAGAGAACGGGGTTGAAGGAGTCGTACTCGTCGTGATCCAAATCACCGGAGATCCTAGTGCCGAACGGACGGCACCTCCGCGTTCAACACACGTACAGCCCGGTGATGTCTCCCATGACTTGATCCAGAAAGGAGAGAGGGAGAGGTTGAGGAAGACTCCATCCAGCAGCAGCACAACGGCGTGGTGGTGGTGGAGGAGCCTGGCAATCCTGCAGGGCTTCGCCAAGCACCTGCGGGAGAGGAGGAGGTGTCACGGGAGGGAGGGAGGCGCCAGGGCTTCAGGTGCGGCTGCCCTCCCTCCCCTCCACTATATATAGGGGCAAGGGAGAGGGGGAGGGCACAGCCTTGCCCCTTCCTCCAAGGAAGGGGTGCAGCCAAGGGGGGAGGAGTGCCTCCCAAGTCAAGTGGAGGCCTCCCCCTTTAGGGTTTTCCCCCTCCCATGCGCATGGGCCTTGGGGGGGCTGGTGCCCCTGGCCCATTAAGGCTAGGGCGCCCCCTACAGCCCATGCTGCTGTATTGGACGTGGTGGAACAGTTTCCGGACCTCCGGACCCCTCCGGAATCCTCCGGAACCTTCTGGAAGCTTCCCGGTACAATACCGGAAAAACCCGAACTTTTTCCGGAACCCGAACAACAACTTTCCATATATAAATCTTTACCTCCGGACCATTCTGGAACTCCTCGTGACATCCGGGATCTCATCCGGGACTCCGAACAACATTCGGTAACCACATACAAACTTCCTTTATAACCCTAGCGTCATCGAACCTTAAGTGTGTAGACCCTACGGGTTCGGGAACCATGCAGACATGACCGAGACGTTCTCAGGTCAATAACCAGCAGCAGGATCTGGATACCCATGTTGGCTCCCACATGTTCCACGATGATCTCATCACATGAACCACGATGTCAAGGACTCAATCAATCCCGTATACAATTCCCTTTGTCTAGCGGTATTGTACTTGCCCGAGATTCGATCGTCGGTATACCGATACCTTGTTCAATCTCGTTACCGGCAAGTCTCTTTACTCGTTCCGTAACACATCATCCCGTGATCAACCCCTTGGTCACATTGTGCACATTATGATGTTGTCCTACCGAGTGGGCCCAGAGATACCTCTCCGTTTACACGGAGTGACAAATCCCAGTCTCGATTCGTGCCAACCCAACAGACACTTTCGGAGATACCTGTAGTGCACCTTTATAGCCACCCAGTTACGTTGTGACGTTTGGTACACCCAAAGCATTCCTACGGTATCCGGGAGTTGCACAATCTCATGGTCTAAGGAAAAGATACTTGACATTAGAAAAGCTTTAGCATACGAACTACACGATCTTTGTGCTAGGCTTAGGATTGGGTCTTGTCCATCACATCATTCTCCTAATGATGTGATCCCGTTATCAATGACATCCAATGTCCATGGTCAGGAAACCGCAACCATCTATTGATCAATGAGCTAGTCAACTAGAGGCTTACTAGGGACATGGTGTTGTATATGTATCCACACATGTATCTGAGTTTCCTATCAATACAATTATAGCATGGATAATAAACGGTTATCATGAACAAGGAAATATAATAATAACTAATTTATTATTGCCTCTAGGGCATATTTCCAACACCGTGTCAACCCAACAGATACTTTCGGGGATACCCGTAGTATACCTTTATAGTCACCCAGTTACGTTGTGACGTTTGGTACACCCAAAGCACTCCTACGACATCTGGGAGTTACACGATCTCATGGTCTAAGGAAATGATACTTGACATTGGAAAAGCTCTAGCAAACGAACTACACGATCTTGTGTTATGCTTAGGATTGGGTCTTTTCCATCACATCATTCTCCTAATGATGTGATCCCGTTATCAACGACATCCAATGTCCATAGTCAGGAAACCATGACTATCTGTTGATCAACGAGCTAGTCAACTAGAGGCTCACTAGGGACATGTTATGGTCTATGTATTCACACGTGTATTAGGATTTTCGGATAACAAAATTATAGCATGAATAACAGACAATTATCATGAACAAGGAAATATAATAATAATCATTTTATTATTGCCTCTAGGGCATATTTCCAACACCAAAAACCCATCCCCCCATTGCAAAAGTCGTTTTGTAAGGCTGGTTTGCAGGTTTTGAAACCGGCCTTTCGACATCCGCCCCTCAGGCGTTGGCAGGCCCAAATACTTATCCTCAAAAGCATCACTAGTGACATGCAAAGCTGTCCATACCTCCTCCTGTATCGGACCTGGACATGCATCCCCAAACAGCAACGAACACTTGTTGTAGTTGAGACTCTGGCCTGTAGCCGTACCGTAAACATCCAAGATTTCCTTCACCTTCTCAGCCTGGTTTTTGGATGCCTCGAAGAACAAAAGTGTATCGTCAGCGAATAGCAAATGTGATATACCAGGTGCACTTCTACAGACTTTCACTGGGGTAATATCTCCTGACTCCACCTTCTTCCTTAGTAATGATGATAGACCATCTGCCACAAACAAATATAAGAGCGGCGATAAAGGATCTCCTTGCCGTAGCCCACGCGACGGTGCAAACGAATCCAAGAGAGATCCATTGAAATTCACAGACTATCTCACCGACGTGACACATGCCATAATCTAGTCAACCCATCGTTGAGAGAAACCCATCTTTTGCATCACTTGCCTCAAGAAGATCCAATCCACCCTATCATATGCTTTGGACAGGTCCAACTTATAAGCACAGAAACTCTTAGTTGGATCATTTTCTTGCTTTATGTGGTGGATGCACTCGAAAGCCACAAGTGCATTGTCTGTAATCATTCTTCCTGGGATGAAAGCACTCTGTTTCGAAGAGATAAGATCATCCAAGAGAGGTCTCAACCTATTAACCAAGCACTCCGAGATCACTTTATATATCACATTACAGAGACTTATTGGCCTATACTCCTATAGCTTGGTAGGACTCGAGACTTTTGGAATTAGCACAATCGATGTAGAGTTTACCCCCTCTGGCATAATCCCTGTGTAGAAGAAATCTTTCACCGCCGCCAAGACCCCCTCCTTAAGTGTACTCCAGTTGCGCTGAAAAAACCTGGCCGGGAGGCCATCCGGGCCGGGCGCCTTAAGCGGGCCTATTTGAAAAAGTGCATCTGAAATCTCCTTATCAGTAAAAGACTTACAAAGCTTGATGTTATCCTCAGCCGACACCTTTGCTTCCATATGATCCAACACTAGTGAAGCATCCAATGAGGGGTCAGCCAAGAAGATGTTTCGAAAGTATTCATTGGCTAACAACCCCATGGTTTCAAAATCCGAATGCACAACACCAATACTATCCGTAAGCTCTCTTATTTTGTTTTTCCTCGCTCTCCAAACAGCTTTGCTCTGAAAATATTTGGTATTTCTGACCCCTTCTTTCAGCCACGTTATTCTAGATCTTTGAAGCCAAAGCATCTCTTCCTGATAGAGCAACTCATTCATCTTGTCTGTGACTCTTCTAATTTCCTGTCTATCCGCATTCATGTGCATGAGTTCTTCCAGTTGGGATCGTGATTTAGCCAGCTCATGTGTTACATTGCCAAATTTCTTACTCCACTTACCCAACATTATCATAGTTTTTGACAGGGCATCCCGGAGTTGCTCTAGATTCTGGATATTGCCTACCGCCTCCCATGCCTCTTTAATCACTTCGGGAAGCACAACATCCCTCTCCCAAATCAGCTCATACCTACGCTGCTTGCCTCCTAATGGTCCTTGGTCTGTAGTTGCCTTTAGCACGACCGCCACATGATCAGAGCAAGGAGATGGAACATGGAGAACCATAGTAAAAGAAAACAAGTTCCTCCAGTCATTTGTAGCCACTACTCTGTCCAAACGGACTTGGACGTTACCTGACCCTCCCCTCTTGTTGTTGTAAGTGAAAGGTATTCCCACAAAACCCAAGTCCACCAGCCCACAGATCTCTAGAGTATCCCGAAAGGCTACCATCTGTGGTTCTGTACGGGGTGTAGATGACAAATGCTCATAGTTTCACAACGCCTCATTGAAATCACCCACCACTAGCCAAGGGGCATTACTTGTAGTCTTTAGCTGATGTAGCTTGTCCCACATAATATGCCGGTTCTCAACTCTTGGTTCTCCATACACGCATGTAATCCTCCATTGAGTTGCACCCTCCGTAACACGCACAAGGGCGTCAATATATATATCATCCTTATCCAAAATCTTCACCTCATACGACTCATGCCAGAACGAAGCCAAACCACCACTCATTCCATTGCTATCCACACCCATGAATCCCTTCAAACCAAGGTGACCACGGATCCTTCTCATCTTATCAGCTTTCTGCCTAGTCTCACACAGAAACACCAAGTTTGGGGAATGCGACTGTGAGATCGTCGCTAACTCACGAACTGTCCGAGGATTCCCCCCTCCCCGGCAGTTCCAACTTAGCACATTCATTGGGCCCGGCGGTCCTCCCGCACGGAGGCCGCCTCGGACGCCACATCCATCTCCATAGTTTCTTCAACACCACCTTGTTTCCTCCTCTTGACGATCGGAACCTTCCCTGGGGTATTAGATGGGCCTACCTCCACCACATCTGAAGCATTACCTCCCTCCAACAGCAAAACTGTGCTCGATACCTTGCCAGCGAGGTTTGGAACCGGCTGTCCCCGAACACTCATTGTGCCATCACTGTTGATAAGCCTTTTGTGGACTGAGCGGGTATCTTCATCGCCCCCACCATGCTCCTGCATCATCATACCATCACTAGCTGGGTCGGAGGGAACAACACCAACCTCAGAGCCCTCCGAATGCATTGCCAATCTCCCTCTATTTCCTACTCCTCCTCTACCTCCACCCCCTCCCCTGAACACACCTCTAGCTCCACCCTGACCCCTGCCTCCCGCTACACCCCCTCCTCCTCTGCCACTACCTGCGCCCCCATAGGCTGCTCATTACTCCAATGCAACCATTGCCTCCAATCACACTCCGATGGATCATGCACTCCATCTCCACATTCTTCGACCACATGGCCCATGCAGCCACAAAAAAGCAAAAATTCGGTAGTTTCTCGTAGCTCACTAGGTATCGCTTGAACTCTTTCAAAGTGATTGGGACAAACCTTACCAAGGGTTTATGGACATCAACAAAAACCCTAACCCTCAGAAAGCTCGATGGATTAATCCTCCCTTCATTGACAGCAACAGTAAAGGGTGGCATGCCCACCTTTTTAGCCACTTTCTCAGCCAGCTCCTTCTTCCTCATTAGCCCATCCGGGGGTCCTTTAATTCTAGCCCATAGTGGATACATATCCAGGGCATATTCAGCAACATTTGTAAACCCATCGTACTCAACAATGATGACCGGATCCCTCCTAAATTGCCAAGGCCCTCCTTCCATCACCCGCTTCCAATCCCCCAAACAATGGCACTGAGCTAGGAAGAGATTAGGCCCTTTGATATTGAATGTAACTCCTTGCGTGCACGACCACACATTCCTCAGAGAATTTAGCAACGCCGCGTGGCTGAACGGCCTCATTGTATGAACCCTAAAAAGGCATAGCCATCGAACCTCCTTAATCAAATCTTCCACTTCTCCTGACAGATCTAAATCTTCCTCCTCCTCCCCGTGCAATTTCAATCCTTCAAAAGCATCTTCCAGGGCCGAGTCGTGACCTAGATTATCCCACTCCTCATCATCCTCCTGGCGGTGGTCCGCCTCCTCCTCCTCCCTCCCAGTATCAGCAGTATGGTCCGGAATCGGGTTAGTGGATGACGGACCAGCCCCCCGCCCTACAGCTCCCTTCATCTTCTCATCTGGGAACCCTAACCCCGCCCCAACTTCCTTCTCTCCTCCTTGCGCCTCGTCCAGAACCGGTTCCTCCATCGTGTCAGGCTTTGATTGATCCCTACGCATGTCGATGGACAGGAGAGGGCCAGGTGATTGGCGGTAGGGTTTTAAGGGTGGACTCCGGCGTCGCCGCCAGAGGAACGGGTGGACTCTAGGAAACCCTAGAGGAATTTTCCTATGGCAATGGATCCGTGGACGCCTCCCCTCTGGGGTTGAAGTCCTCAAGCGTAATGGCCCGGGTGATGGGATGTGCCCCATCTGTGGCACGGTTGAGGATGCTAACCACATCTTTTTCTCGTGCCACTCTGCCCAGTTCCTTTGGGCCTGCTTCCGCGAAACGGTTGGCGGACAGTGGTGTAATACCAACTTCCCCGACCTGCTTGCCGATCTCAACGCTTCCCCTACTCGCTACCGCCATATTAGATGGTTGTGTGTTGGGGTTCTTGCCTGGACGCTTTGGAACATTCGCAATAAGCTTGTTATTCAGAAGGTGCCCCTCCGACGTGCGACTGACGCAATCTTCAAAATGTGTGGCTACATGCAGCTTTGTCGGCCACTTAGCCGCCCCCAGGACCGGGACGTCATCACCACCCTCCTCTCCGATCTCCGCTCGATGGCGCTTCGCGTGGCTCCCCCGCTGCCGCCTCCGCCACCTGAGGCTGACTAGATCGCCGGGTGGCTCTGTGGCGTGTGTGTTTTGGGTTCAGGGCTTGTTGTGTTGTGCCCTCAGCATTGACCCTTTCGTGTACTTTGTGTCCCTGTGGACTTCCATGTGTGTGTGAGTGTGTTTGTGTTGGACCGTGTTGGATGCTTGTTGTGCGGTTGGCTTTATAATATAAAGCGGGGCAAAAGCCTTTTTCGGTAAGAATTAGCCCGTAGAATTTCTTCAAGTCAGACGTGACTATCCGTTTTGCTTGGCTGCTTCTGCTAAATTACGAGGAAAATATTGTTAATCATCTCCCGACTGAACAAATGATCAAAAATTATTGACCACATGTATGAGCATGCTATCTATATCTCACTAAAATGGGAGTCCGAAGGCCCCCTCTGGTTTGTGCAAGAGAAGTTGTGGATGTCAACTGCGCAGTCGTGCCTCTACTGCTTTTTGCGCACACACACAAAAAGATGTTCCCAAATGCCTAATGGAATGAAACTTTACATCTCCTGAAGTGATGTGTCTTCTTCACTTAAACGCAAACAAGCTGAGATCAATCCTTTTAGGAGTTCACCTCTTAAATTTGGATTACGATGTTGTTAGCTCTGTAGTGTCGGATGTAAAATGCTCTTCGTGTAGATTAAAACAAGCCACTCACCTTTCTTTCTTTTTGTGTTGCTACGAGAGTCACTCACTCTTATATTTTGAACAGGCTATAGGTGCAGTTTCTAACCTATTGCAGATAACTTTTACTGACGGTCTGAGACTACTAACAAAGCTGCTCCCAGTTCTGGTAAGGGTCAATCTTGCTAACTGACGTTTCTTGGTTGCTTCCCTTCCCGTGCCATGAGAATATTATTGCATAGTAATCATGAAGTCTTGTACGACATGTAAATTCATTGAGGAGTAGAGCAGTAATAAGAACCTGTAGTACAACAAAACTTACTGAAAACTTGCCTGACAGATAGAGTTATTTCTGAAAGGGGCGACACTGAGCTGACGGATACCCATTCATGTTGTTGAGGCTTCTCGTACTTGAGAAAGTACTGAAACTTCTGCCCCTCTACACCTGTTGGTGTTCAGTCTGTTCTGCAAACAGCTGAAGATGGTGCAATAATACTTGAGTCGCCCCTTATTTCTGCTCAAAACAAAAAACAGTCGTCTCTCCACGGGCAAGTACTAGTGAAGAGGCGAATTTGACTCAGCTCGGTACTGAAGAACAAGCTTTTCAAATATTGTCCACTAGTAGATCGTGCATCCAGAGATTAGAGTGTAGAACACCACAATCTTTAAACTAGGTTTATGAGACTGTTCATGCAGCGGTTGAAGGACAACATCTCTGATTGATTGGTCTCTGAATACCATAAGTCAAAAACTAATTTTCACGCCATATTTTTGCATTATCCCTACTTCACTACTGCAAGGACTACCAGCTGGCCGATATGATAGAACATGCCCAAGTAGTACTTCGCTCAAAAATTTAAATCCGGCCACATTGGCATCAAACATTCAGTGAACAAATGGTCAATTATAAATACTTTATCTCTGGGCAGACCTTGATTTTGAACCAGTTGGGATGCATACATGTTCAGCTGGAAGACGCGGCACAAGATATCTTGCATGTCACTGATCCACTGCATCAATGATTGGCCAACAAATACATATGCGTGCCTTCTGATAAAAACTGAGTCGAACAAATACGAGGCAAAATGGCGCCTTGAAAAATACTTTCCATACCAAAAATGCTCCTTTTACAATGATTTCCAGGAGTATGATGTCGATTACCATTGAAGCGCAGCAAAGATGGGAGGAGACTCAGGTCCCACCGGGCGTGCCATTTGTTTTTACGCGATAAATATTTGAATTTATCTCCATTGGTGTTTTACATGCGGGCGTGCCAGTATACGACTATATACAAATAAAAAGCTTGCAAATACTCAGAAATAGATATTAAACATGTATTCCATCAGATTATAGGAATCTACTTATTTCTATTTCACATGTATTATGCATATTGCGCCTGAATATCTGACGGAGACGGTTGTAAAGGGTTCCTGATTCCTAGAACCTCGAAAGGGTACTAGTTAATTACATCGGTGGATTTATACGCACATAATACCTATGATTAAGCTGCACAAATGGTCATCTTTATATCTTTGTAAAATATTAGTGTAAAGAAAGTAAGAAACCGATCAAGTACATGCAAGAGACACACATTTTAACGTGGAAAACCCAAATTGGGTAAAAACCACGGTGGCCCGGAGGCCGAATCCATTATGTGAAATGTTTACATGTGAGATGAGTACAACAAATCTTCTACTCAAGATAAGACTTTCTATAAATGCTCGAGACAAAAAACTGCATTGCTTATGATGTAGTCATGATGTGTCATCAATGAAGGAATATTCAGCCTCAGTTCTCCATGAGCCATCGGTCAGAGAATATGAAGTCTCTGAGTAGTTGTTCGGCCTCGCCGGTCACGAACTATGTGTTTCAAACCTTGTTGGTTAGTCTGTGTGTGCATACTCCGGCCTCATTGGTTGCGGAAGAGAGCAAGTTGGGTTGCAATTAAATCAAATGATTGTTAAACATATTGCACCCGATGATTGTCACGTTCACAGAAGCCATCAGGCACGACGGGGAGAGATAGATTAGGTTGTTAGCATTCTTCTTTATCTCTTTGTAACAACTCTCTCTATCTCTATCCTATCTCTTGTAGCATAAGTTGTATCTCAAACTACCGAATCGTGTACGCTATCAGGGAGGTCGCGACCCTGCTATATAAACACGGAACCATCAACCAGAGATGGCACGACGTTAAAGCCTTTCTACATGGTAACCAGAGCCTCACTCTTCCACAATACATCTAGCCTATCTCCATCCACAGAAAAGCTTCCGCCCTGGCCTCCTCCTCCAGCGTTGCGAACTCTGTCCTCTCTGGCTAGATCACCGAGAAGCTGACCCGCACCAACTTCATCCTGTGGCGCACGCAGATAACGCCGCAACTCCGAGGTGCAGGCGTCTTCGGCTACGTCGACGGCAGCATGCCAGAGCCGGCCAAAGTCATCATCAAGAAGGATAAGGACGGGAAGGAGGAGTCTACAATGAACCCCTTTCATCCGATCTAGATCCGTGAAGATCAGCAGGTATTAGGATAGCTTCTGAATAATCTCTCCAAAGAGGTACTTGTGCATGTCACATCGATCGACCATGCCCATGATCTCTGGACGGCACTGTCGAGCATGTTCTCGTCAATGTCTCTGTCCCGCGTCAACAACATACGTGTTGCCCTCGCCAATGCGCGGAAGAGGACACAATCTGTGGCCAGCTTCTTCGCGCACATGGGCTCGCTTGCGGACGAGCTCGTGGCCATGGGCAAACCGCTCGGTGACGACGAGCTGGGCTCCTACATCACCACCGGCCTCGACATGGAGTACCAGCCGCTCGTCTCCGCGCTCGACGCCCGCACAGAACCGATCTCCCTCGACGATCTGTTCGCGATGATGAGCAACTTCGACCAGAGGGTCGCCCTCTATCAGGGCATGCACAGCGGAGGGTTCAAGTCATTGGCCAACGCAGCCATGCGTGGTCGTGGGGGCGGCTCTCGCCATCGAGGACCGCCACGCGGCAGGGGCCAGAACACCGGTGGTCAAGGCAAGAGCAACAACTCCCGCGGCAACAGCAGCGGTGGCGGCAGGCCCTCCTCCAACAACAACAGGGGCCACCGCACGAACTCCAACTCCTCCAGTAGATCACGTCCAGATGCCATCCACTGTCAGATCTGCGGCAAACCTGGCCACTCGGCTAAGGATTGTTGGTACAAATTTGGGGAAGATGAGGATGACTCATCACAAGATGAAAAGGTGGCCGGAGCAGCAGACGGGCCATATGGAGTGGACACCAACTGGTATGTTGATAGTGGTGCTACAAACCACATCACCAACGAGCTCGAGAAGGTGACCATGAGGGAAAAGTACCGTGGTCAAGACCACATCCACACTGCAAGTGGAGAAGGTATGAAGATTGGTCATGTTAGTCACTCAATTATAAAAATCCCTAGCAGAAAGATTCATCTTAGACAAATATTGCATGTCCCTAGTGCCTCAAAAAGTCTCCTTTCTGTTCATCGTATTGCCATTGATAATCATGTCTTTCTTGAATTTCACCCTTACTTCTTTTTTATCAAGGATCAGGCAACGAAGAAGGTGCTCTATCGAGGTAGATGTGTTCGTGTGCTCTACCCTTTGATTCTGAAGATTAGAAGATTCAATAAACAAGCTTTTAGTGCCACCAAAGTGTCTTCAACACGGTGGCATGATCGATTAGGACATGCAACCTTTTCTTTAGTTCAACGTGTGCTTAGGAAAAATAAGCTCCCATATGTTGGAGTGCGTGATATCGAAACTATTTGTGATTCTTGTCAGTGAGCTAAAAGTCATCAATTGCCTTATCCAATTTCGACAAGTGTTTCCACTCAACCCTTACATCTCATTTTTTTGATGTGTGGGGGCCTGCCCCTTCTTTTGTTGGTAGACACACGTATTACGTCAGTTCCATAGATGACTATAGCAAATATTACGATCTGATGTGTTCAAAGTTTTTAGAAATTTCCAAGCACTCGTTGAACAAAAATTCAATAGAAAAATCATTGTCCTCCAATCCGATTGGGGGGGGGGGGCGAATATGAGAAGTTGAACTCTTTCTTTCAAGAAATTGGAATCTCTCATCATGTGTCATGTCCTCACGCTCATCAACAGAGTGGGTCGGCCGAATGTAAACATCGGCATATTGTAAAGGTCGGCTTAGTTCTTCTTGCAGGTGCCTCCATGCCTCTCAAATTTTGGGATGAGGCATTCCTCACTGCCGTTCACATCATAAACATGCTTCCAAGTCGTGTTATCAACAATGAAACCCCCATGGAACGGCTTCTCCACATCAAACCAGACTACACCTCTCTTCGTGTGTTTGGATGCGCTTGCTGGCCGAATCTTTGACCTTATAATAACCACAAGCTTATGTTTTGCTTAAAATAATGTGTGTTCATAGGGTACAGTGCACAACACAACGGTGTTAAATGCCTTGATGCGTCCACTGGCCGTGTCTATATCTCTCGAGATGTAGTTTTTGATGAGACCAAATTCCCATTCGCTGATCTCCATCCAAATGCCGGTGCTCTCCTTCGCCAAGAAATCCTACTTCTTCCACCTCAACTCACCGAATTAGCACAAGGGGGAAATAATTGTGATGACCATGCATTGACTAATCCTCATAACCAACTGCATGAGCTTTGTTGTGATACAGATGCAGATGCGTTCAGCGGAGAAAATGGCAAAGGAAACAGCCGAAACAGTCAAGAAATCAGTACAGAAGGGCAACATTTTATGTGTCCATCGTTGGGGGACAGATCCTCCTTGGGATTGCTGCCGCAGAATCTGCCCAGGCGCTCTGACTCTGGATCCGCGTCGCACAGAAACGACAGCACGCAGGAAACAGCATCGCCTGCCAGACGTGACAGTAGCGAACCAGCGGCTGCCGCGCAGCGCACTCCAACTCGCCTCCGCGCGGGCGCTGAGCCGCACCAATCTGCGGCCGCTACGCGGCTTCCTGAGAGTCGCTGGGCGCCAGGAGGGCCCGCTCCTACGAGCGACGACAGACGGCGTCCACTGGCGCTTATTCGTCCGGGCCCACGGGCTCACAATCTGATGTTGATCCTGCGGCAGGCGCTGGATCTGGCTCGGGATCTTCTACGCCATCTCTACCACACCCGCCACATCCTAACGCCACAGAAAATCCGAGCGCACCTAACGGGGCTGCACCAGCGTCAGGAGGATCTGCTTCGGGATTGAGGATAGGATCCTCTGCGCCCCGGCCTGCTGCTACATCTCTTGTGCAACCATGTAACGGCTCCAAAAGGGGGTAATTCAACATGTGAACTTTAAAACCAAATTTGGTCGTGTTGCTTGTTCTTCAGGTGAACCCAACACGGTTGAAAAATCCCTTAGTGATCCCCGGTGGAAGGAAGCCATGGAAGAAGAATACATGGCACTACAAAAAAACAGAACATGGCACTTGGTTCCTCCACATCAAGGTAAAAACTTAATTGATTGCAAGTGGGTCTTTAGAATTAAAAGGAAATCTGATGGAACCATAGACCGCTACAAGGCCAGACTTGTTGCAAAAGGATTCAAACAACGATATGATATAGATTATGAGGACACCTTTAGTCCCGTTGTTAAGGCTACTACTATTCGTCTTGTGTCGTCTATTGCTGTTTCTAGGGGATGGTGCCTTAGATAGCTAGATTTACAGAACACATTCCTTCATGGTGTCCTGGAAGAGGAAGTGTACATGAGACAACCTCCTGGGTTTGTAAACAAAAACTCACCATTTCATGTGTGCAAACTTGACAAAATTTTATATGGATGCAAGCAGGCCCCTAGAGCATGGTACTCACGCTTAAGTCAGAAGCTACAGGCACTTGGTTTTGTTTGCTCCAAGTCTGACACATCACTGTTTATTTACAATAAGTCTAATTGTCGGGTGGTAGGTGCGACATATGCCAACGGGTGGCTAATCATAGTGGGAGTCAATAAGACGTCGCCGGTGCCTGGAAATGGGATGAGGCAAAGACATGCACGTCGGCGAATCTTACCCAGCTTCGGGGCTCTCCGTGGAGATAACACCCCTACTGCTGCTTTGCGGGGTGGCCGCATGATCACTAAAGGAATAAGTTACTACAAGCTGCTCCTAGAGCTGTTCGGTGAGAGGAAGAAGAAGGGCACATCTAGCTCCTCTCTTCCCTCTACATGGTGGCTAAAACTATCAGAGTCCAACCCTTTGCATGGGTGCCCCAGGGGGCTTATATAGGCCTACCCCCCGGGGTACAATGGTAATCCGGCTAAGTGTGGGCCCTAGCCGTCAGTGTCCTCGCCTGCCGGCTTCTCCGCCGGCCACTGGGGCCCGCCGACTTGGTGGGTCCCGCCGGTTGCCGGCTCCCAGGTCGACAAGCTGGCCCCACCGTCGAGGGCCTTGTCGGGGGCTGGTTACTGTTGCCACAATCCTGATGACGAGGGCTTTGTCGGGGTAGGCGTGGCTACAGTGCCGCCGCCTTGGCGGCGATCACTGTAGCCTCACCTCGTCTTGTCTCCTTAATGGAGTGCTTCCTTCGAGGGAGGGAATCAGCCGGCTGTGGGGAGCCGGCTATACCTTAGGCCGACTCAGGGAAGCCGAGCCGCCTTGGGGCATCTCTCTGACAGGGGGGACCCGCCGCCTGCGGGTACAGACAGCCTGTCGTGGGTGACGTCATAGTCAACATGGCAACAGTGCCGCACCAGACGTGTGATGGCTGCCCCGTATGGCGCACTGTAGCCACGCGTGCTCCGGGATGCGGGGGTGGCAGGCTTTACTGTAGCCATGCCCCGTCTCATCGCCGTTATGTGGGTGCAGATTCTGAGGGCGCGGCCTTGGCTGCCTATGGGGTGGCCGGCTCCTTGGAGTCGGCCCTCTCGTGGCCGGCTATGCGGAGTCGGCCCTCAGGCAGCCGGTTCCTTGGAAGCCGGCCCTCCTGTGGCTTTCTTCTATGGGTCTTGGGGCCAGGCCGCCTCCTGACAGCCGGCATGGATGACAGCCGGCCGGGGGAAGGCGGCCCAGCGTCTTGGATGCCGGATGGCTTGATTGGCTTGTAATTTTTTTAGAAGCCCCAGGGGGAGCCGGCTAGGCTACCCGTGGTCATTTACTCCGACAGTAGTCCCCGAAGCTGATTGGGCTCCGAGGTTGAAGGGAGGACGAGGAGCTCGATCAGCTTCCTATCCTGAGAAGCCGGCAGCTAGGAGCCGGCCTTGAACGGGCGTGCCGTCTTCAGGGAGCTCCGTAGTTGAAAGGGGGAAACGCGAGCCGGCTTGCACGTTGACTGCGCGTCGCCTCGCGCGCCACGTGGGCAGAAAATCCTGCCAGCCCATGCGCGCGACGGGACGTCGCCGCAAGCCAGGGCCTACCAAGCCTACGCCTCGGCCCGCGCGTGGATCCTCTACGGCCCAAAATGGGTTGCACGTCTTCCTGCAGCGGTTACAGTACGCCTTTAGGGCGCCATTATCGCGGGACGTGGGGGAGTGGGCACAGTTAATCCCACATTCCCCCACGCCTCGCCTCCTCGGCTCCGCCGCCCGAGCCTATAAGTAGGGGGAGGAGGGGGAGCAGCAGGGGCTCGCACGCTCGTCCTCGGTCCTCTCCTTCCTATGCTTTCTTCCTCACTCATCCGCCGCCGCAGCGCACTCGCCGCCGCGCCGTTCAGCCGCGAGTTCCCTTGGTGCGCCGTGGTTCCTTCGTCGCACGGCCGTGCTCTTCGCCACCACGGCTCTCTTTTTCCGCTCGTCCCCATGGTGTTGTCGAGCTCATGGGACGGCTCCAACGTCCATGAAAGATCACATTGATTGGCTCCGCCAGACGCGGCGGTTGCCGAGCAAGGACTTAGTGAAGACCCGCCTCGCGCCGGAGGCGGAGATTTCACCGGCGCCGGAGGATGGCGAGTAGGTCATCTTCCGCTCGCATTGCCTGCGCGGCCTCAGCCTGCCGGCGAGCGGGTTCTTCCGCTCCTTCCTCGATTTCTACCATATCCAGCCGCATCACCTCACCCCCAACTCGGGGATGCTGCTGTCGGACTTCGTCACCTTGTGCGAGGGCTTTCTCGGTGTTCTCCCCACCCTCGAGCTCTTCGGGGAGTTCTTCCAGTGCAAGCGGGGCACCGTCTCCGCGGGTGTGCCCGCCCCCTGTGGCGCCTTCATCGCCATGCGGAGGACGGCCGACAACAACCCCTTTCCGCCTATCCCGCTGATCCAGTCGGTGAAGCTTTGGCAGCAGTCGTACTTCTATGTGAAGAACGCCGCTGCGCAAGGTGACTACCTCAACCTGCCGGCTTACATAGCCGGCCCGCCGCCTGCAAGGCCGATGTCTTGTTCCCCCGAGCCCGGTCGCTCACTTTGGCCGGGAACGCCGCCATCGCCCGACTCCGGGTGATGGTCCAATCGGAGGGCTTGGTGGGGGCCGACTTGGTGGCCACCTTCGTAGAGCGCCGGGTGCTTCCGCTCCAGAGCCAGCCGCACATGATCTGCCAAATGAGCGGCTGCTTCGACCCGTGCCGGCTAAGCACCAGAGAGATGCCTCATGACGAGGTATCTTTCCTGGTGAATTATATCTCCAACTGCACACTCACCGTGGATTGGCAGTATCACAAGGCGCTATACTCTCGGGCCAACCCACCGCCTATGGTGAGTTTTTCCTCGTTCTTTTCTTCTTTTGTTGCCGTGTTCGATAGCCGACTCTTGACTAGCTGGCTTTGGCTTTGGGCAGAACCCTCTTCTTTGACCGGCGCCCGGGGCCTCAGGGCCGGAGCGCCAGTTTGCGGCCGACCGCGCCGTGGACGACCCTGACGACCCGGATCTGGAGGCGGCCGCCATGGATGACGCCATTGGCAGAGCCGGCGGGGAGGCATGCGGCCCCGAGCTCACGGCCGACTTCGGGGACTGGCCGGATGATGACAAGACCGAGGCCGTCCCACGCCGCGAGCCGACGGCCGATCGCCAAGGTGCGGGACCTTCTGTCGCGCCGGCAGCTCGGGGCGGCGCGCATAAGCGTCGGGCCGGGCCGGGTCTCTTCGGCAGTCGGCCGAAAAAACCCAAGGGCTTGGCAGCGGCGACTAAGCGGGACGAGGCGGCGGAGAAGGCGGCCCGTTTCCGTAAGGTGGTGAAGCAGCCGCGGGCGGTCTCGGCGTAAGTGTCGAGTGCTCTTTATTCCTTCTTTTTTATTGTCTTCTTTGGTTGAGGCTCATCTGAGCCGTCTTCTTGGTTTGTTGAACAGGGCGCCGCTTTCCCTTGAGTGGGTTGACGCCGCCTCCATAGTCACGTCGACTGGGGGGTCTTCGAGTTCCCGCCGAGTGGACCCCCGCGCCGACCTCATGGAGGCAACAGAGCGGAACGCGCGGGAGGCTCGAGAGGAGCGGGAAGCGGCAGAGCGGAGGGCTGCCCAGGAGGTGGTAGAGAAGTCGGCCGAGGCGCATGCCGACGCAGAGGCCAAGGCCCAGGCAGAGGCCGCGGCCGCGGAGAGGGAGGCGAAGGCCTTACGTAATCAGCATCCGTATCTTGTCATTCCCCTTCGCACAGTGGCCCCTGATGTCCCCGTACCTTCATTGGAGGAACCCGACCGGGACCAGCCGGTGATGGAGAGGATGGAGGGCGACGTGACGATCCTGGGGGAGGCGCCACAGCCGGCGCCGACCGGAGCGGGCCAAGGCGGCCGACCTGCTGCGGCGCTTGGGCAGCCGGTCGGGGGCGAGTCGGCGGCGGGGGGAGATCTTCTGGCGCAGTCGCCGTCTCGCCGGCGCACGGGGGAGGCGCCCCTCGCGCCGGAGCCGCAGAGAGCCGCGGGCGCCGGCTCGACAGCGCAGGAACTGGAGGCGGCCAGCACCAGCTCGTCTGAGTGGACGCCAAGCGGCGGAATGACGGAGCTGAACGGGGCGGCGCAGGAGGTCCGACGCCGGCTTCAGACCTAGGCCGCCTCGCTGCACCGGTTCACCCAGGAGTTCCTTACTACGCCCGCGGTCGTCCGGGTAAGTCTTCTAGCTTTGATCGATTTCTTTTTTGATTTCTTCCGTGGGGGCGCGTCAGCGCACCCACTAGGTGTAGTCCCCGAGTTTCGAGTCGGCTGCTGAGCAGGTGGCTTGAAACTTCTTAGCGGGCTTTGATAGCGATCTTGTTCTTATGCGCACTCCATCTGATTTCCAGGAGTATCACAATCTTCGCGCGGCCGCCTTCAACTCCCAAGCCCAGGAGCTGAGCCACAAGGCCGCCGATCTGACGAATAGCCGGAGTAAGAACTTGGTTTCTTCTATCTAAAGTGGGGGCGCGTCAGCGCACCCACTGGGTGTAGTCCCCGAGATTCGGGCCGGCTGCTGAGCAGCCAGGTAGGATCTTCCTTGACGACTTTTCCCTTACTACTTTTTTCCTTTCTCTTCATGCTTGCAGGAGCTAACGCCGACTTGAGGGAGCAGCTAGCCGGGGCCCAGACCGCCCTTTGCGCCAAGGAGGTCGAGTGCGACGCCTTGGCCCAGGAACGCGACTGCCTGGCGAAGAAGCTAGCCGACCAGGAGGAGAGCCATAAGGCGGCTCTGAAGAAGGCGCAGGACAGCGAGGCCGCCCTTAAGGCCGAGTTCGAGACCGAAGCGACCGGCTGGGCCGAAGCAAGGCAAGTGCTGAGCGAGGGTTATGGGCGGGTGGAGGATCTGATCGACGTTAGGCCGCCTTCCTCTTCTCACTCCTTTGCTTGCTCCTTGCCATCTTGTTCATCTTCTGATTTTCATGCCGTTTTCTTGTTCTTTACACAGATTACTTTCCCGGCTACTCCGTCCCTGCCAACCAAGCCATCGAGGCCCACCATGAGGCGCGCCGGCAGGCAGGGGTCGCAATCGTGCCAGATGCCAGCCGGACGCTCGAGGAGCAGCTCGTAGCGGTCCAGGCTCGGCTGCAGCCGGCTCACCGCGTGCTCTGCCGGCTTCAGCGTGCCGGTGCGCAAGTGTTGGTCGCTCTCTGGCCTGGCGAGGTGATCCCCCGCACCCCCAGTCGGACTGCCGACTGGCTGGAGGTTGCGGTTGGCCGCTTCGAGGCCTGGAAAGCCTCCGCTGCTCGGTCCGGCGCCGGGCGGGCGCTGGAGTTCGTCCGGGCCTGGTATCCTGGGCTAAGCCCTAGCCAGCTGACCACTTGGAGGAAGGAGGCTGACGAGGAGCTGGTGGCGATGCGGCCGGCTATCGTCCAGCGCGTCTTGGCTATCGCCGAGTACACCGATACCAGTGTCTTCGCTCCTGAAGTGAACGACGGCGGAGTCGCCCAGCCGGAGGAATGGTTCGGGCTCAACCCGGCGGAAGGCGAGGATTCGGCGGAGGAGATTGCCTCCAGCGACGAGGCCGAAGACGACGAGGAGGAAGGCGGTGGAGACGCCGTGCCAGACGGCGAAGCGACCAGCCAACCTCAGCCTGATCGTGCCTCTAGCAATGAGGCACGCGCGAGCGCGCCGCCTGCCAGGGGTGAAGATCAGGCCGAGACTCGCCAGCCGGCCACTCCTCTGGCCCGTACTGCCGCCTCCGCCGACCTGCCCGACTCGCCTATTGCTCCGCTAGCCTGATCTGCCGCTCTTGCTTTTCTGCTTTTGCTCTTTGAACAAACTTTATTAACTTTGCGCAGTTCCACCCACTGGGGGTGTATTCAGACTATGTTGAATGTCGGCCTCTCAAAAGGCTTTTGTGTAAATATAATTATGCGCATGCTTGGCTTCCATTAGAGTTTGCTTTTTATCCTTAGGCCGTTTCCTTTGCCGCCTTCCCTTGATTGCCGCCTTCCAAGCCGAACAGCTGCTCTACAGTCTGCGGCTGGGGAGGAACTTGGCTATTTGTGGGGAGGCAAGTACTTGAGCTTTGTTGGATTTTGGCAGGGTTGAATGGAAGCCGGCCGGCCGACTACTCTTGTAGCCGGTCGGCAATGGGAGGAAGCCGACTTTTGTTATATAAGTTCGTTAATCCTTAGCCGTTTTTCGTGTGGGCATCCTTTCCTGCCTTTGACTCTTGCCAGCCGGACAGTCGGTTCTTCGAGCTGCGGCTTTTGACAAGAGAGGGCTTGGGTGCCGGCACACTACTTGTCTGACTGCAGGTGGAACTTAAATATAACTTAAGGCGGCCAGTCCCCGGGCCGACTAGTCGAGCCCGGTGCCGGACAAAAAAAAGGCAAAATGACAAAATCATAAGCATGATACTCGTCATTCATAGATCAAGGGTGGCAGTCCCCGAGTGCTTCTCGGTGGGGGGGGGGCATTGTCTCGTACTTAATACAAAAGGTAACGTGATACGTACTGCGTTTTAACTGTAAAATCTTTGGAGGAGGTTGGCGTTCCATGGTCGTTCCGACTCCTTGCCGGAATCATCTATCTTTCGTGCCTTCGGCTTCTGTGCATCGATCAGGTAGTAGGAGTCATTTCCCAACGCTCTGCTGATGACAAAGGGGCCTTCCCAAGGGGCCGAGAGCTTGTGCTGGCCGGCTGTTCGCTGGATCAGCCGGAGCACAAGGTCGCCCTCTTGGAAGGATCTTGGCTTGACCTTCCGGCTATGGTAGCGGTGCATGCCTTGCTGGTAGATGGTGGACCGGCTGAGGACTAACAGCCGGCTTTCTTCCAGCAAGTCGATGCTGTCTTCTTGTGCTTCCTTGGCCTCCGCCTCCGTGTACATGGTAACCCGAGGCCAGTCGAACTTGATGTCAGTTGGGATGACAACCTCGGCACCATATACAAGGAAGAATGGAGTGAAGTCGGTTGACTTGTTCGGGGTAGTGCGCAGACTCCAGAGGATGGCCGGCAGCTCATCAAGCCAACAGCCGGCCGAACGCTCCTGTGGCACGACCAGTCGGGGCTTGATGCTGGAGAGGATGAGGCCGTTGGCACGCTCAACTTGGCCGTTTGACTGCGGGTGGGCAACGGACGCTAGGTCCAGTCGGATGCCCTGCGTCATGCAGAAACGTGCCAATGCTCCCTTGGCAAAATTTGTGCCATTGTCGGTGATGATGCTATGCGGCACGCCGTACCGAGTTGTGATGTATGCGATGAATGTCACGGCAGTCGGCCCATTCATCTTCTTGAACGGCTTCGCTTCGATCCATTTGGTGAATTTATCCACGGTGACAAGTAGGTGTGTCATGCCGCCGCGCGCCGTCTTGAATGGGCCCACCATGTCCAATCCCCAGACGGCAAAAGGCCAGGTGAGGGGAATGGTCTTGAGTTCTGAAGCCGGCAGGTGTTGCTTGGAGCTGAATACTTGGCAGCCTTTGCAGTGTTTGACCAACTCCTTGGCATCGTCCAAGGCATTCGGCCAAAAGAAACCATGGCGGAAAGCTTTGGCAACGAGGGACCTTGAGGTTGCGTGGTGGCCGCATTCGCCTTGGTGAATGTCTTTGAGGATTGCTATGCCCTTCTCTGGCTCGACGCAGCGCTGGAAGACTCCAGTGACTCCAGTGACACTGTGTAGGGGAACGTAGCAGAAATTCAAAATTTTCCTACATGTCACCAAGATCTATCTATGGAGAGACTTGCAACGAGGGGAAGGAGAGTGCATCTACATACCCTTGTAGATCGCTAAGCGGAAGCGTTCAAGAGAACAGGGTTGAAGGAGTCGTACTCGTCGTGATCCAAATCACCGGAGATCCTAGTGCCGAACGGACGGCACCTCCGCGTACAACACACGTACAGCCCGTTGACATCTCCCACGCCTTGATCCAGCAAGGAGAGAGGGAGAGGTTGAGGAAGACTCCGTCCAGCAGCAGCACAACAGCGTGGTGGTGATGGAGGAGCGTGGTGATCCAGCAGGGCTTCGCCAAGGACCGCGGGAGAGGAGGAGTACTTGGGAGAGGGGGAGGGCTGCGCCAGAACATGTGGTGCGGCTGCCCTCCCACCCCTCCACTATTTATAGGTGCGGGAAAGAGGGGGCCGGCCCCCCTAGATCCCATCTAGGGTTGGGGGCGGCGGCCAAAGGGGGGGAGGAGTGCCTCCCAAGTCAAGTGGAGGCCCTCCCCCTTAGGGTTTTCCCCCTCCCATGCGCATGGGCCTTGGGGGGGCTGGTGCCCCTGGCCCATTAAGTCTAGGGCGCCCCCCTACAGCCCATGCTACTGTATTGGACGTGGTGGAACAATTTCCGGACCTCCGGACCCCTCCGGAATCCTTCGGAACCTTCTGGAAGCTTCCCGGTACAATACCGAAAAAACCCGAACTTTTTCCGGAACCCGAACAACAACTTTCCATATATAAATCTTTACCTCCGGACCATTCCGGAACTCCTCGTGACGTCCATGATCTCATCCGGGACTCCGAACAACATTCGGTAACCACATACAAACTTCCTTTATAACCCTAGCGTCATCGAACCTTAAGTGTGTAGACCCTACGGGTTCGGGAACCATGCAGACATGACCGAAACGTTCTCCGGTCAATAACCAACAGCGGGATCTGGATACCCATGTTGGCTCCCACATGTTCCACGATGATATCATCGGATGAACCACGATGTCAAGGACTCAATCGATCCCGTATACAATTCCCTTTGTCTAACGGTATTATACTTGCCCGAGATTTGATCGTCGGTATACCGATACCTTGTTCAATCTCGTTACCGGCAAGTCTCTTTACTCATTCCGTAACACATCATCCCATGATCAACCCCTTGGTCACATTGTGCACATTATGATGATGTCCTACCGAGTGGGCCCAGAGATACCTCTCCGTTTACACGGAGTGACAAATCCGAGTCTCGATTCGTGCCAACCCAACAGACACTTTCGGAGATACCTGTAGTGCACCTTTATAGCCACCCAGTTACGTTGTGACGTTTGGTACACCCAAAACATTCCTACGGTATCCGGGAGTTGCACAATCTCATGGTCTAAGGAAAAGATACTTGACATTAGAAAAGCTTTAGCATACGAACTACACGATCTTTGTGCTAGGCTTAGGATTGGGTCTTGTCCATCACATCATTCTCCTAATGATGTGATCCCGTTATCAATGACATCCAATGTCCATGGTCAGGAAACCGTAACCATCTAATGATCAACGAGCTAGTCAACTAGAGGCTTACTAGGGACATGGTGTTGTCTATGTATCCACACATGTATCTGAGTTTCCTATCAATACAATTATAGAATGGATAATAAACGATTATCATGAACAAGGAAATATAATAATAACTTATTTATTATTGCCTCTAGGGCATATTTCCAACAGTCTCCCACTTGCACTAGAGTCAATAATCTAGTTCACATCGCCATGTGATTAACACTCACAGGTCACATCGCCATGGGACCAACATCGAAAGAGTTTACTAGTGTCACTAAACTAGTTCACATCATCATGTGTTTAAGACTCAATGAGTTCTAGGGTTCGATCATGTTCTGCTTGTGAGAGAGGTTTTAGTCAACGGATCTGTAACATTCAGATCCGTATGTACTTCGCAAATCTCTAGGTCATATTGTAAATGCTGCTTCCATGCTCCACTTGTAGCTATTCCAAATGGTTGTTCCACTATACGTATTCGGTTTGCTACTTAGAGTCATTCAGATAGGTGTTAAAGCTTGCATCGACGTAACCCTTTACGTCGAACTCTTTATCACCTCCATAATCGAGAAACATGTCCTTATTTACTCCAAGGACAATTTTGACCGCTGTCCAATGATCCATTCCTGGATCATTCTTGTACCCCTTGACTGACTCATGGCAAGGCACACTTCTGGTGCAATACACAGCATAGCATACTTTAGAGCCTACGTCTCAAGCATAGGGGACGACCTTCGTCCTCTCTCTCTTTTCTGCTGTGGTCGAGTTTTAAGTCTTAACTTCATACCTTACATCTCAGGCAAGAACTCCTTCTATGACTGATCCATCTTGAACACCTTCAAGATCATGTCAAGGTATATGCTCATTTGAAAGTACTATTGAGCGTTTTTGATCTATCCTCATAGATCTTGATGCTCAATGTTCAAGTAGCTTAATCCAGGTTTTCTATTAAAAAACACCTTTCAAATAACCCTATATGCTTTCCAGAAATTCTACATCATTTCTGACCAACAATATGTCAACAACATATACTCATCAGAAATTCTATAGTGCTCCCACTCACTTCTTTGGAAATACAAGTTTCTCATAAACTTTGTATAAACTCAAAATCTTTGATCATCTTATCAAAGTGCATATTCCAACTCCGAGATGCTTACTCCAGTCCTTAGAAGGATTGCTGGAGCCAGCATACCTTTTAGCATCCTTAGGATCGACAAAAACTTTCTGATTGTATCACATACAACCTTTCCATACGAAGACTGGTAAGGAAACTCGTTTTGACATCCATCTGCCAGATTTCATAAATGCAGCTAATGCTAACATGAATCTGACGTACTTAAGCATCACTACGGATGAGAAAATCTCATCATAGTCAACTCCTTGAACTTGTGAAAAACTCTTCGCCACAAGTCGAGCTTCATAGACTGTGACACTACCGTCCATGTCTGTCTTCTTCTTAAAGATCCATTTATCTCAATGGCTTGCCGATCATCGGGCAAGTCCACCAAAGTCCATGCTTTGTTATGATACATGGATCCTATCTCGGATTTCATGGCTTCTAACCATTTGTCAGAATATGGGCCCACCATCGCTTCTCCATAGCTCGTAGGTTCATTGTTGTCTAGCAACATGACCTTCAAGACAGGATTACTGTGCCACTCTGAAGTGGTACGCATCCTTGTCACCCTACGAGGTACGATAGTGACTTGATCCAAAACTTCATGATCACTATCATAAGCTTCTACTTCAATTGGTGTAGGTGCCACAGGAACAACTTCTTGTGCCCTGCTACACACTGGTTGAAGTGATGGTTCAATAACCTCAGCAAGTCTCCACCATCCTCCCACTCAATTCTTTCGACAGAAACTTTTCCTCGAGAAAGGACCCGTTTCTAGAAACAATTACTTTTGCTTCCGGATCTGAGATAGGAGGTATATCCAACTGTTTTGGGTGTCCTATGAAGATGCATTTTATCCGCTTTGGATTCGAGCTTATCAACCTGACACTTTTTCACATAAGCGTCGCAGCCCCAAACTTTTAAGGAACGACAACTTAGGTTTTTCCAAACCATAGTTCATACGGTGTCATCTCAACAGAGTTACGTGGTTCCCTATTAAAGTGAGTGTGGTTGTCTCTAATGCCTAACCCATGAACGATAGTGGTAATTCGATAAGAGACATCATGGTAAGCACCATATGCAATAGGGTGCAACTATGATGTACGGACACACCATCACACTATGGTGTTCCAGGCGGTATTAATTGTGAAACAATTTCCACAATGTCTTAATTGCGTGCCAAAGCTCGTAACTCAGATACTCATCTCTATGATCATATCATAGATATTATATCCTCTTGTCACAATGATCTTCAACTTCACTCTGAAATTACTTGAACTATTCAATAATTCAGACTTGTGTTTCATCAAGTAAATATACTCAACATCTACTCGAATCATCTGTGAAGTGAGAACATAACGATATTCACTGCATGCCTCAGCACTCATTGGACTGCACACATCAAGATGTGTTACTTCCAACAAGCTGCTATTTGTTCCATCGTACAGAAAATGAGGCTTTTCAGTCATCTTGGCCATGTGGTATAATTTGCATATCTCAAGTGATCCAAAATCAAGTGAGTCCAAACGATCCATCTGCATGGAGTTTCTTCATGCGTATACACCAATAGACATGGTTCGCATGTCTCAAACTTTTCAAAACGAGTGAGTCCAAAGATCCATCAACATGGAGCTTCTTCATGCGTTTTACTCCAATATGACTTACATGGCAGTGCCTCAAGCAAGTGGTACTATCATTACTATCTTATATCTTTTGGCATGAAAATGTGTATCACTACGATCGAGATTCAATAAACCATTCCTTTAGGTGCAAGACCACTGAAGGTATTATTCACATAAATAGAGTAACCATTATTCTCCTTAAATGAATAACCGTATTGCAACAGACATAATCCAATCATGTCTATGCTCAACGCAAACACCAAATGACAATTATTCAGGTTTAATACTAATCTTGATGGTAGAGGGAGCGTGCGATGTTTGATCACATCAAACTTGGAAACACTTCCAACATATATCGTCAGCTCACCTTTAGCTAGTCTCTATTTATTCCGTAGCTCTTTTATTTCGAGTTACTAACACTTAGCAACTGAACCGGTATCTTAATACCCTGGTGCTACTAGGAGTACTAGTAAAGTACACATTAACATAATGTATATCCAATATACTTCTATCGACTTTGCCAGCCTTCTCATCTACCAAGTATCTAGGGTAATTCTGCTCCAGTGGTTGTTCCCCTTATTACAGAAGCACTTAGTCTCGGCTTTGGGTTCAACCTTGGGTTTCTTCACTAGAGCAGCAGCTGATTTGCCGTTTCATGAAGTATCCCTTCTTGCCCTTGCCCTTCTTGAAACTAGTGGTTTCACCAACCATCAACAATTGATGTTCCTTCTTGATTTTTACTTTCGCGATGTCAAACAACGCGAATACCTCAAGGATCATCATCTCTATCCTTGATATGTTATAGTTCATCACGAAGCTCTAGCAGCTTGGTGGCAATGACTTTGGAGAAACATCACTATCTCATCTGGAAGATCAACTCCCTCTCGATTCAAGTGATTGTTGCACTCAGACAATCTGAGCACAAGCTCAATGATTGAGCTTTTCTCCCTTAGTTTGTAGGCTAAGAAAAACGTCGGAGGTCTTATACCTCTTGACGTGGGCACAAGCCTGAAATCCCAATTTCAGGCCTCGAAACATCTCATATGTTCCGCGACGTTTCAAAACGTCTTTGGTGCCTCTACTCTAAACCATTTAACTGAACTATCACGTAGTTATCAAAACGTGTATGTCCGGTGTTTGCAACATCCACAAACGATGTTTGGGGTTCAGCACACTGAGCGGTGCATTAAGGACATAATCTTTCTACGTTCCGCATAATCGCTACTTTCAACATTCAACTATATTTGCTCTAGGAACATATCTAAACAGTGGAACTAAAGCGCGAGCTTATGACATAATTTGCAAAGATCTTTTGACTATGTTCAGGATAATTAAGTTCATCTTATGAACTCCACTCAGATAGACATCCCTCTAGTCATCTAAGTGATTACATGATTCGAGTCAACTAGGCCGTGTCCGATCATCACGTGAGACGGACTAGTCATCATCGGTGAACATCTTCATGTTGATCGTATCTACTATACGACTCATGCTCGACCTTTCGGTCTCTGTGTTCCGAGGCCATGTTTGTACATGCTAGGCTCATCAAGTTAACCCTAAGTGTTTTGCATGTGTAAAACTGTCTTACACCCGTTGTATGTGAACGTAAGGATCTATCACACCCGATCATCACGTGGTGCTTCGAAACGACGAACTTTAGCAACGGTGCACAGTTAGGGGAGAACACTTCTTGAAATTGTTGTAAGGGATCATCTTATTTACTACCGTCGTTCTAAGTAAACAAGATGCATAAACATAATAAACATCACATGCAATTATATAGTAGTGACATGATATGGCCAATATCATATAGCTCCATTGATCCCCATCTTTGGGGCTCCATGATCATCATCGTCACCAGCAGGACACCATGATCTCCATCATCATGATCTCCATCATCGTGTCTTCATGAAGTTGTCTCGCCAACTATTACTTCTACTACTATGGCTACCGGTTAGCAATAAAGTAAAGTAATTACATGGTGTTGTTTAATGACACGCGGGTCATACAATAAATTTAAGACAACTCCTATGGCTCCTGTCGGTTGTCATACTCATCGACATGCAAGTCGTGAATCCTATTACAAGAACATGATCAATCTCATACATCACATATCATTCATCACATTCTTTTTGGCCATATCACATCACAAAGCATACCCTGCAAAAACAAGTTAGACGTCCTCTAATTGTTGTTTGCATGTTTTACGTGGCTGCTATGGGTTTCTAGCAAGAACGTTTCTTACCTATGCAAAACCACAACATGATATGTCAATTGCTATTTACCCTTCATAAGGACCCTTTTCATCGAATCCGTTCCGACTAAAGTGGGAGAGACTGGCACCCGCTAGCCACCTTATGCACCAAGTGCATGTCAGTCGGTGGAACCTGTCTCACGTAAGAGTACGTGTAAGGTCGGTCCGGGCCGCTTCATCCCACAATACCGTCGAAACAAGATTGGACTAGTAACGGTAAGCATATTGAACAAAATCAACGCCCACAACTACTTTGTGGTCTACTCGTGCAAAGAATCTACGCAATAGACCTAGCTCATGATGCCACTGTTGGGGAACGTAGCAGAAATTCAAAATTTTCCTACGTGTCACCATGATCTATCTATGGAGAGACTTGCAACGAGGGGAAGGAGAGTGCATCTACATACCCTTGTAGATTGCTAAGCGGAAGCGTTCAAGAGAACAGGGTTGAAGGAGTTGTACTCGTCGTGATCCAAATCACCGGAGATCCTAGTGCCGAACGGACGACACCTCCGCGTTCAACACACGTACAGCCCAGTGACGTCTCCCACGCCTTGATCCAGCAAGGAGAGAGGGAGAGGTTGAGGAAGACTCTGTCCAGCAGCAGCACAACGGCGTGGTGGTGATGGAGGAGCGTGGTGATCCAGCAGGGCTTCGCCAAGCACCGCGGGAGAGGAGGAGTACTTGGGAGAGGGGGAGGGCTGCGCCAGAACATGTGGTGCGGCTGCCCTCCCACCCCTCCACTATTTATAGGTGGGGGAAAGAGGGGGCCGGCCCCCCTAGATCCCATCTAGGGTTGGGGGCGGTGGCCAAAGGGGGGGAGGAGTGCCTCCCAAGTCAAGTGGAGGCCCTCCCCCTTAGGGTTTTCCCCCTCCCATGCGCATGGGCCTTGGGGGGCTGGTGCCCCTGGCCCATTAAGGCTAGGGCGCCCCCTACAGCCCATGCTAATGTATTGGATGTGGTGGAACACTTTCCGGACCTCCGGACCCCTCCGGAATCCTCCGGAACCTTCTGGAAGCTTCCTGGTACAATACCGAAAAAACCTGAACTTTTTCCGGTACCCGAACAACAACTTTCCATATATAAATCTTTACCTCCGGACCATTTCGGAACTCCTCGTGACGTCCGGGATCTCATCCGGGACTCCGAAAAACATTCGGTAACCACATACAAACTTCCTTTATAACCCTAGCGTCATCGAACCTTAAGTGTGTAGACCCTACGAGTTCGGGAACCATGCAGACATGACCGAGACGTTCTCCGGTCAATAACCAACAGCGGGATCTGGATACCCATGTCGGCTCCCACATGTTCCACGATGATCTCATCGGATGAACCACGATGTCAAGGACTCAATCGATCCCGTATACAATTCCCTTTGTCTAACGGTATTATACTTGCCCGAGATTCGATCGTCGGTATACCGATACCTTGTTCAATCTCGTTACCGGCAAGTCTCTTTACTCGTTCCGTAACACATCATCCCGTGATCAACCCCTTGGTCACATTGTGCACATTATGATGATGTCCTACCGAGTGGGCCCAGAGATACCTCTCCGTTTTCACGGAGTGACAAATCCCAGTCTCGATTTGTGCCAACCCAACAGACACTTTCAGAGATACCTGTAGTGCACCTTTATAGCCACCCAGTTACGTTGTGATGTTTGGTACACCCAAAGCATTCCTACGGTATCCGGGGGTTGCACAATCTCATGGTCTAAGGAAAAGATACTTGACATTAGAAAAGCTTTAGCATACGAACTACACGATCTCTGTGCTAGGCTTAGGATTGGGTCTTGTCCATCACATCATTCTCCTAATGATGTGATCCCGTTATCAATGACATCCAATGTCCATGGTCAGGAAACCGTAACCATCTATTGATCAACGAGCTAGTCAACTAGAGGCTTACTAGGGACATGGTGTTGTCTATGTATCCACACATGTATCTGAGTTTCCTATCAATACAATTATAGAATGGATAATAAACGATTATCATGAACAAGGAAATATAATAATAACTTATTTATTATTGCCTCTAGGGCATATTTCGAACAGTCTCCCACTTGCACTAGAGTCAATAATCTAGTTCACATCGCCATGTGATTAACACTCACAGGTCACATCGCCATGGGACCAACATCGAAAGAGTTTACTAGTGTCACTAAACTAGTTCACATCATCATGTGATTAAGACTCAATGAGTTCTAGGCTTTGATCATGTTCTGCTTGTGAGAGAGGTTTTAGTCAACGGATCTGTAACATTCAGATCCGTATGTACTTCGCAAATCTCTAGGTCATATTGTAAATGCTGCTTCCACGCTCCACTTGTAGCTATTCCAAATGGTTGTTCCACTATACGTATTCGGTTTGCTACTTAGAGTCATTCAGATAGGTGTTAAAGCTTGCATCGACGTAACCCTTTACGTCGAACTCTTTATCACCTCCATAATCGAGAAACATGTCCTTATTTACTCCAAGGACAATTTTGACCGCTGTCCAATGATCCATTCCTGGATCATTCTTGTACCCCTTGACTGACTCATGGCAAGGCACACTTCTGGTGCAATACACAGCATAGCATACTTTAGAGCCTACGTCTCAAGCATAGGGGACGACCTTCGTCCTCTCTCTCTTTTCTGCTGTGGTCGAGTTTTAAGTCTTAACTTCATACCTTACATCTCAGGCAAGAACTCCTTCTATGACTGATCCATCTTGAACACCTTCAAGATCATGTCAAGGTATATGCTCATTTGAAAGTACTATTGAGCGTTTTTGATCTATCCTCATAGATCTTGATGCTCAATGTTCAAGTAGCTTAATCCAGGTTTTCTATTAAAAAACACCTTTCAAATAACCCTATATGCTTTCCAGAAATTCTACATCATTTCTGACCAACAATATGTCAACAACATATACTCATCAGAAATTCTATAGTGCTCCCACTCACTTCTTTGGAAATACAAGTTTCTCATAAACTTTGTATAAACTCAAAATCTTTGATCATCTTATCAAAGTGCATATTCCAACTCCGAGATGCTTACTCCAGTCCTTAGAAGGATTGCTGGAGCCAGCATACCTTTTAGCATCCTTAGGATCGACAAAAACTTTCTGATTGTATCACATACAACCTTTCCATACGAAGACTGGTAAGGAAACTCGTTTTGACATCCATCTGCCAGATTTCATAAATGCAGCTAATGCTAACATGAATCTGACGTACTTAAGCATCACTACGGATGAGAAAATCTCATCATAGTCAACTCCTTGAACTTGTGAAAAACTCTTCGCCACAAGTCGAGCTTCATAGACTGTGACACTACCGTCCATGTCTGTCTTCTTCTTAAAGATCCATTTATCTCAATGGCTTGCCGATCATCGGGCAAGTCCACCAAAGTCCATGCTTTGTTATGATACATGGATCCTATCTCGGATTTCATGGCTTCTAACCATTTGTCAGAATATGGGCCCACCATCGCTTCTCCATAGCTCGTAGGTTCATTGTTGTCTAGCAACATGACCTTCAAGACAGGATTACTGTGCCACTCTGAAGTGGTACGCATCCTTGTCACCCTACGAGGTACGATAGTGACTTGATCCAAAACTTCATGATCACTATCATAAGCTTCTACTTCAATTGGTGTAGGTGCCACAGGAACAACTTCTTGTGCCCTGCTACACACTGGTTGAAGTGATGGTTCAATAACCTCAGCAAGTCTCCACCATCCTCCCACTCAATTCTTTCGACAGAAACTTTTCCTCGAGAAAGGACCCGTTTCTAGAAACAATTACTTTTGCTTCCGGATCTGAGATAGGAGGTATATCCAACTGTTTTGGGTGTCCTATGAAGATGCATTTTATCCGCTTTGGATTCGAGCTTATCAACCTGACACTTTTTCACATAAGCGTCGCAGCCCCAAACTTTTAAGGAACGACAACTTAGGTTTTTCCAAACCATAGTTCATACGGTGTCATCTCAACAGAGTTACGTGGTTCCCTATTAAAGTGAGTGTGGTTGTCTCTAATGCCTAACCCATGAACGATAGTGGTAATTCGATAAGAGACATCATGGTAAGCACCATATGCAATAGGGTGCAACTATGATGTACGGACACACCATCACACTATGGTGTTCCAGGCGGTATTAATTGTGAAACAATTTCCACAATGTCTTAATTGCGTGCCAAAGCTCGTAACTCAGATACTCATCTCTATGATCATATCATAGATATTATATCCTCTTGTCACAATGATCTTCAACTTCACTCTGAAATTACTTGAACTATTCAATAATTCAGACTTGTGTTTCATCAAGTAAATATACTCAACATCTACTCGAATCATCTGTGAAGTGAGAACATAACGATATTCACTGCATGCCTCAGCACTCATTGGACTGCACACATCAAGATGTGTTACTTCCAACAAG
>NC_057810.1:45876965-45877542 GCF_018294505.1 Triticum aestivum
TGCTATTTGTTCCATCGTACAGAAAATGAGGCTTTTCAGTCATCTTGGCCATGTGGTATAATTTGCATATCTCAAGTGATCCAAAATCAAGTGAGTCCAAACGATCCATCTGCATGGAGTTTCTTCATGCGTATACACCAATAGACATGGTTCGCATGTCTCAAACTTTTCAAAACGAGTGAGTCCAAAGATCCATCAACATGGAGCTTCTTCATGCGTTTTACTCCAATATGACTTACATGGCAGTGCCTCAAGCAAGTGGTACTATCATTACTATCTTATATCTTTTGGCATGAAAATGTGTATCACTACGATCGAGATTCAATAAACCATTCCTTTAGGTGCAAGACCACTGAAGGTATTATTCACATAAATAGAGTAACCATTATTCTCCTTAAATGAATAACCGTATTGCAACAGACATAATCCAATCATGTCTATGCTCAACGCAAACACCAAATGACAATTATTCAGGTTTAATACTAATCTTGATGGTAGAGGGAGCGTGCGATGTTTGATCACATCAAACTTGGAAACACTTCCAACATATATCGTCAGCTCACCTTTAGCTAGTCTC
>NC_057810.1:45878354-45893757 GCF_018294505.1 Triticum aestivum
ATTTATTCCGTAGCTCTTTTATTTCGAGTTACTAACACTTAGCAACTGAACCGGTATCTTAATACCCTGGTGCTACTAGGAGTACTAGTAAAGTACACATTAACATAATGTATATCCAATATACTTCTATCGACTTTGCCAGCCTTCTCATCTACCAAGTATCTAGGGTAATTCTGCTCCAGTGGTTGTTCCCCTTATTACAGAAGCACTTAGTCTCGGCTTTGGGTTCAACCTTGGGTTTCTTCACTAGAGCAGCAGCTGATTTGCCGTTTCATGAAGTATCCCTTCTTGCCCTTGCCCTTCTTGAAACTAGTGGTTTCACCAACCATCAACAATTGATGTTCCTTCTTGATTTTTACTTTCGCGATGTCAAACAACGCGAATACCTCAAGGATCATCATCTCTATCCTTGATATGTTATAGTTCATCACGAAGCTCTAGCAGCTTGGTGGCAATGACTTTGGAGAAACATCACTATCTCATCTGGAAGATCAACTCCCTCTCGATTCAAGTGATTGTTGCACTCAGACAATCTGAGCACAAGCTCAATGATTGAGCTTTTCTCCCTTAGTTTGTAGGCTAAGAAAAACGTCGGAGGTCTTATACCTCTTGACGTGGGCACGAGCCTGAAATCCCAATTTCAGGCCTCGAAACATCTCATATGTTCCGCGACGTTTCAAAACGTCTTTGGTGCCTCTACTCTAAACCATTTAACTGAACTATCACGTAGTTATCAAAACGTGTATGTCCGGTGTTTGCAACATCCACAAACGATGTTTGGGGTCAGCACACTGAGCGGTGCATTAAGGACATAATCTTTCTACGTTCCGCATAATCGCTACTTTCAACATTCAACTATATTTGCTCTAGGAACATATCTAAACAGTGGAACTAAAGCGCGAGCTTATGACATAATTTGCAAAGATCTTTTGACTATGTTCAGGATAATTAAGCTCATCTTATGAACTCCACTCAGATAGACATCCCTCTAGTCATCTAAGTGATTACATGATCCGAGTCAACTAGGCCGTGTCCGATCATCACGTGAGACGGACTAGTCATCATCGGTGAACATCTTCATGTTGATCGTATCTACTATACGACTCATGCTCGACCTTTCGGTCTCTGTGTTCCGAGGCCATGTCTGTACATGCTAGGCTCGTCAAGTTAACCCTAAGTGTTTTGCATGTGTAAAACTGTCTTACACCCGTTGTATGTGAACGTAAGGATCTATCACACCCGATCATCACGTGGTGCTTCGAAACGACGAACTTTAGCAACGGTGCACAGTTAGGGGAGAACACTTCTTGAAATTGTTGTAAGGGATCATCTTATTTACTACCGTCGTTCTAAGTAAACAAGATGCATAAACATAATAAACATCACATGCAATTATATAGTAGTGACATGATATGGCCAATATCATATAGCTCCATTGAGTCCATCTTTGGGGCTCCATGATCATCATCGTCACCAGCATGACACCATGATCTCCATCATCATGATCTCCATCATCGTGTCTTCATGAAGTTGTCTCGCCAACTATTACTTCTACTACTATGGCTACCGGTTAGCAATAAAGTAAAGTAATTACATGGTGTTGTTTAATGACACGCAGGTCATACAATAAATTTAAGACAACTCCTATGGCTCCTGTCGGTTGTCATACTCATCGACATGCAAGTCGTGAATCCTATTACAAGAACATGATCAATCTCATACATCACATATCATTCATCACATTCTTTTTGGCCATATCACATCACAAAGCATACCCTGCAAAAACAAGTTAGACGTCCTCTAATTGTTGTTTGCATGTTTTACGTGGCTGCTATGGGTTTCTAGCAAGAACGTTTCTTACCTATGCAAAACCACAACATGATATGTCAATTGCTATTTACCCTTCATAAGGACCCTTTTCATCGAATCCGTTCCGACTAAAGTGGGAGAGACTGGCACCTGCTAGCCACCTTATGCACCAAGTGCATGTCAGTCGGTGGAACCTGTCTCACGTAAGAGTACGTGTAAGGTCGGTCCGGGCCGCTTCATCCCACAATACCGTCGAAACAAGATTGGACTAGTAACGGTAAGCATATTGAACAAAATCAACGCCCACAACTACTTTGTGGTCTACTCGTGCAAAGAATCTACGCAATAGACCTAGCTCATGATGCCACTGTTGGGGAACGTAGCAGAAATTCAAAATTTTCCTACGTGTCACCATGATCTATGTATGGAGAGACTTGCAACGAGGGGAAGGAGAGTGCATCTACATACCCTTGTAGATTGCTAAGCGGAAGCATTCAAGAGAACAGGGTTGAAGGAGTTGTACTCGTCGTGATCCAAATCACCGGAGATCCTAGTGCCGAACGGACGGCACCTCCGCGTTCAACACACGTACAGCCCGGTGACGTCTCCCACGCCTTGATCCAGCAAGGAGAGAGGGAGAGGTTGAGGAAGACTCTGTCCAGCAGCAGCACAACGGCGTGGTGGTGATGGAGGAGCGTGGTGATCCAGCAGGGCTTCGCCAAGCACCGCGGGAGAGGAGGAGTACTTGGGAGAGGGGGAGGGCTGCGCCAGAACATGTGGTGCGGCTGCCCTCCCACCCCTCCACTATTTATAGGTGGGGGAAAGAGGGGGCCGGCCCCCCTAGATCCCATCTAGGGTTGGGGGCGGTGGCCAAAGGGGGGCAGGAGTGCCTCCCAAGTCAAGTGGAGGCCCTCCCCCTTAGGGTTTTCCCCCTCCCATGCGCATGGGCCTTGGGGGGCTGGTGCCCCTGGCCCATTAAGGCTAGGGCGCCCCCTACAGCCCATGCTACTGTATTGGATGTGGTGGAACACTTTCCGGACCTCCGGACCCCTCCGGAATCCTCCGGAACCTTCTGGAAGCTTCCTGGTACAATACCGAAAAAACCCGAACTTTTTCCGGTACCCGAACAACAACTTTCCATATATAAATCTTTACCTCCGGACCATTTCGGAACTCCTCGTGACGTCCGGGATCTCATCCGGGACTCCGAAAAACATTCGGTAACCACATACAAACTTCCTTTATAACCCTAGCGTCATCGAACCTTAAGTGTGTAGACCCTACGAGTTCGGGAACCATGCAGACATGACCGAGACGTTCTCCGGTCAATAACCAACAGCGGGATCTGGATACCCATGTTGGCTCCCACATGTTCCACGATGATCTCATCGGATGAACCACGATGTCAAGGACTCAATCGATCCCGTATACAATTCCCTTTGTCTAACGGTATTATACTTGCCCGAGATTCGATCGTCGGTATACCGATACCTTGTTCAATCTCGTTACCGGCAAGTCTCTTTACTCGTTCCGTAACACATCATCCCGTGATCAACCCCTTGGTCACATTGTGCACATTATGATGATGTCCTACCGAGTGGGCCCAGAGATACCTCTCCGTTTTCACGGAGTGACAAATCCCAGTCTCGATTTGTGCCAACCCAACAGACGCTTTCAGAGATACCTGTAGTGCACCTTTATAGCCACCCAGTTACGTTGTGACGTTTGGTACACCCAAAGCATTCCTACGGTATCCGGGGGTTGCACAATCTCATGGTCTAAGGAAAAGATACTTGACATTAGAAAAGCTTTAGCATACGAACTACACGATCTCTGTGCTAGGCTTAGGATTGGGTCTTGTCCATCACATCATTCTCCTAATGATGTGATCCCGTTATCAATGACATCCAATGTCCATGGTCAGGAAACCGTAACCATCTATTGATCAACGAGCTAGTCAACTAGAGGCTTACTAGGGACATGGTGTTGTCTATGTATCCACACATGTATCTGAGTTTCCTATCAATACAATTATAGCATGGATAATAAACAATTATCATGAACAAGGAAATATAATAATAACTTATTTATTATTGCCTCTAGGGAATATTTCCAACAAATTGTATATGTGCCGGCTCGGCGTTGGATTTGTCTTGCCGCTATCTCGCCAGCCGGCAGTTCTCTGTTTATCAGGAAGTTGAGAATGGGCTGAGCCCATGATGGAGCTATGACTTCTTCTATAGTCAACACGGCTACTGCAACCAGGGCGGGTGGGTTGGGTGATGAAGAGCTGGAGCTGGCCGCCGCCTGGGGTGTTGAAGCAGTCCCCGGGCCGACTACCATAGTCCCCGGGCCGGGTTCTGAAGTCCCCGGGCCGGGTGCGATTTCGGCAGTCCCCAGGCCGCCTATCAAAGTTCCCGGGCCGCCTGCTTGGCTCCCCAAGCCAGATCCGGCTGCGTCGGGGTTAGGCGGCACGAAGATGGAGTCGGATTCTGGAGACGGCTTGATAGACGGCTTGAGGAGGCGTTGGAGAGAGACGCCGGTTGGTATAGCTTGTCGGGTTGAGCCTATCCGTGCCAGGGCATCTGCTTTCTCGTTGTCGGCCCGTGGCACATGGAGGAACTCGCATCCTTAAAAGTAGCCGCTGATTTGCTGGGCGAGAAAATGGTAGCTCACCATGTTCGCATCCTTGGCGTCCCAGTCGCCAGATGACTGCTGGACCACCAAATCCGAGTCGCCATAGCACAAGATCCGGCGGATGCCGAGCTGTTTGGCTAGCCGGAGTCCGTGTATGAGCGCCTCGTACTCAGCCACATTGTTGGAGGCGGCGAAGTGGATCTGCAGCGTGTATCTGAGTTTGTCGCCTTTGGGAGAGGTGAGGATGATGCCGGCTCCCAGCCGGTGCGCATCTTGGACCAGTCGAAGTGCATCCGCGAATGAGTGGGGTCGGGAGCCGGCGGCAGGTACTGGGTCTCGGCCCAGTCAACGAGGATGTCGGCCAATGCTTGCGACTTGATGGCGGTGCGAGGCTGGTAGAGGATCGTGTAGGGGGCCAGCTCAATGGCCCATTTCGCCATCCGTCCGGATGCGTCCTGGCTGCCTATGATCTCGGCGAGCGGGGTGGTGCTTACGACCGTGATGGAGTGTTCTTGAAAGTAGGGCTTCAGCTTCTTGGTGGCGAAGTACATGCCATAGCACATCTTCTACTAGTGTGGGTAGTTCTGCTTCGAGGCGGATAGTACTTCGCTTAAGTAGTAGACCGGCCTCTGGACCGGCTGAGCTCGGCCCTCTTCTAGGCGTTGGACCACGATGACGACGCTGACCACCCGGCTGGTGGCGGCGATATAAAGGAGCATGGGCTCTTTCTCAGTCGGCCCCGCCAAGACAGGCGGCGTGGCAAGTATCTTCTTTAGCTCGTGAAAGGCTTGGTCGGCTTGGTCGTTCCACTCAAAATGAGTGCTCTTGTTCATGAGTCGGTCGAGGGGGAGAGCCTTTTCTCCCAGCCGGCTGATGAAGCGGTTCAGGGAGGCCAGGCACCCGGTAAAATTTTGGACGTCACGCAGCTTGGTGGGAATCTCCATTCTCTCGATGGCCTTGATCTTCATTGGGTTGCATTCAATGCCGCGTTCAGAGACCAAGAAGCCTAGGAGTTGGCCGGCTGGCACTCCGAACACGCATTTTTCGGGGTTGAGCTTGATCTGAAACTGGCGCAGGTTCTCAAACGTATCCTTGAGGTCCTCCAACAAAGTGTTGCGCCTCTCCGTCTTCACCACGATATCGTCTACATAGACGTGGGCATTTCTGCCGAGTTGCTTGAGGAGGCATTTTTGCATGCAACACTGAAAGGTGGCACCGGCATTTCTCAGGCCGAATGTCATCGTCAGGTAACAGAAAGCTCCAAATGGCGTGATGAAGGCGGTCTTCAGGCGGTCGGCCGGGTCCAGCTTTATCTGGTGGTAGCCTGAGTAGGCATCCAAGAAACTCAACAACTCGCATCCGGCTGTGGAGTCTATTACTTGATCAATCCTGGGTAAGGCAAAGGGATCTTTGGGGCAGGCTTTGTTGAGGCTTGTGTAATCTATACACATGCGCCATTTGTTATTCTTCTTCAGCACGAGGACCGGGTTGGCGAGCCACTCCGGGAAGAAAACCTCCATGATGAAGCCGGCTGCCAAGAGTCGGGCTATCTCTTCTCCCATGATCGTTCTCTTCTCTTCTGACAGTCGGCAGAGGGGCTGCTTGACTGTCTTGGCGTCTGATCTGACGTGTAGCTTGTGCTCGGCGAAATCCTTCGGAACACCCGGCATGTCCTTGGGGGACCATGCGAAGATGTCCCGATTCTCATGGAGGAAATCGACGAGCTCGCCTTCCTATTTACTGTCCAGGTTCGCCCCGATGATGGCAAACCTTTCCGGGTGCTCTGGGTCCAGGGGTATCTTCTTTGTTTCCTTAGCCGGCTGGAAGGAACCTTGGGCATCACACTCCTTGGGGTCAGGGGACAGGGCAGGCGGCTTGCCGGCCATGGCCACAATCTGGTCCAACATCTTTTTCTCTTCGGCGACTACAAGGGCCTCGGCCAGTCGGCTACTGGCTGCAGCGCACTCGGAGGACTTCTTGTAGTCGCCGGCTATGGTGATGATGCCCTTGGTACTCGGCATCTTCATCTTGAGGTAGGCATAGTGGGGTATAGCCATGAACTTGGCCAGAGGAGGCCGGCCAAGTAGCGCATGGTAAGGGCTCTCGAGGTCCACCACTTCAAACCAGATTGCTTCTCGGCGGAAGTGATCCTTGTCTCCGAAGAGAACATCTATCTTGATCTTGCCGATGGGTGAACAGGACAGGCCGGGTACAATGCCATGGAACACGGTCCGGCTTGGCATAAGGTGTTTGGCCTTGATGTTCAACTTCTCCATGGTATCTCTATATAGGATATTGATGCTGCTCCCGCCGTCTATCAGTATGCGGGAGAATCAGGCAGCAAGCCTGTCCGTTGCTAGGGTTGCCTCCAAAACCAATGCATAGGAACCCGGGGACGGCATCACCTCTGGGTGGTCGGCCCGTCTCCAGCTGATAGGCCTCTCTGACCCGTGCATGTATTCGGGGTTGTTGGAAGCAAGCATTGACTTCTTGGTGCTGTCGGCGCCGGCTGCGCCGGTCTTCGGGCTAGCTTGTGAATACAACGTAGGCGGCGTGCTCGTTGGGGAACTCTTCTTGGATGGCTCCGACTGCTGGTCGACCGGCCGGCTGCTGGGGAGCCGGAGGCGGCTGTCCAGCAGGCGGAGGCGGTACCAGCCCTTCGCCCTTGGTGATTCGGGTAAGCCAGTGGCACTTTCGGGTTGTATGGTTGGACGGCTTCGCGCCGCTGTGGAACTTGCATGGGGCGTCAAGGGCTTGCTCGTAGGAGAAAGCCGGCTGCCAAGCCGGCTTGCCGCCTTTCTGCTTCTTGGGAGCAGGCCGCCCCTCGGGTTGTTCGTCTTCGACTGTGGCTACTTGCCGACTGGCGGAAACCGGCATCGGAGCCTTGCGCTTGTTGTCGTTCTGGTATGGGCGCCGAGTGGACTCTCCAGCCGGCGTCTTGGGATCCGGCGCAATCACCGTCCCGGAAGCGTCGACTCAAAGCTCGGTCTTCATGGAGGATTCGGCCATGGCGTATTTATCAGCGATGACCAGCAGCTCGTCGAGGGTAGCCGGCTCATCGCAGAGGAGTCTGTGCTTGAGGAGGGTGCCTTCTCGGCACACGGCCGTGAAGTACTCTATGGCCTGAACCTCATGCACCCCTTCGCAGGAGTTGCGGAGCTCGGCCCAACGCATAAGGTAGTCGCGCGTTGACTCGTTGGGTCCTTGTACGCACAAAGACAGATGCCGGGGCTTGGGGGCCCGTTTGTAAGTGCTGGTGAAGTTGCGGATGAAGGCTTCCGTGAAGTCGAGCCAGCTGTTGATACTGTAGGACTTGAGGCTATTGAGCTAGGTGCGCGCCGTGCCTTGGAGCATCAGGGGGACGTATTTTACGGCAACACGCCGGTTGCCGTTGGCTATGCGAACCGCGGTGGAGTAGTCGATCAACCAGTCCTCCGGCTTCACGGAGCCGTTGTACTTGGGCGTGTCTCTCGGGAGTGAGAACCCTTTGGGAAAGGGCTCGTCGCTGATGCGGGGGCCGAAGCAAGGAGGCCCTACATCGTCTTCTTCTTCTAATGCCAGGGATCGCGCAAGGCGGTTGATCCGATGGCGAGCATTTTTCTCGCCGACTCCTTCACGGCGACCAAGTCGGCCACTGAGAGTCGGATGCGTGACAGGCGGCGGGGTGGGATATCTTTCCCCGTGAGGTGGAGGAGGGGGCAGATCGCCTCGTCGCTCCACGGCTCGAGGGCGGCCTTCAGCGTCGCGCTCGATGGAGATCCGGGTTCGGCTTCGGCTGGCAGCCGGCTCTTTTTCCTGCCTTGCACGGGCTCCGCCCGTGGTTGGTGTACGCGATGTCGCGTCGTGCTCTCGGCGCGGGGGAGGGCTTTCGGCGCGGACGCCGGCTTCGTGCCTCTTTGCGGCCGTGTCGATCAGCTGCTGGATTCGCCTGGTCAAGTACGGGAGCTCGTCGGCCCCTACTCCGTTCAGCTCGTCTACAACCGACTGGGCAGCGCGTAGGTTCTCAAGGGGCGCGGCGTAGACTGGGCGTTCTGCCCCCAGCATATCGGCGATGGCCGCGCCGCGTTTCTGGACAACGTCGGCTCGTCTCGGTTCGTCAGGAGGCGGCGTTCCAAAGGCGGCGCGGTTGACCTCGCACTGGTGGGCCTCGGTGAGGCATCTCATGGTGGCTAGCTTCCGGCCCTCCACGACGAGGGCAGTGCGGTGAGCCTTCAGCGCCTCGGCGTCGGCGTCGGCCGGGATGGGGACGGACAAGTCCTGCAACGCCGTTTTGCAGGGCGTCGTGGGTGTTCTCGTCGAAGGCGACTCCGTGGCTGATGACCAGCACCTCGGTAACGGTGCTGCCGCCACTGTCGGTTCGCGGGAGAGGATCGTCGAAGACCACCATGTTGGTGGGGAAAGCATCGAGTGATGCAGTGTCGGAGTCGACAAGCATCGGGTCGGTGGAACCGACCGACTCCAAATCCACAGCAGGCTCGCTAGAGACGTGGAGTTGGTCGACGAGGCTGACGAGGCGGCTCTCGAGGCAGCCGGTGCCCGCTTCGGATGCGGGCTCGTCGGAGACGCGAGTCTCGTCGGAGATGCGAGCCTCGCCGAGGAGGTCGGCGAGGCAGCTCGCCGCGCAGGCGTCGGTGACACCTTGCAGCGTGTTGGGGCAAGCGCCATCGGGCGTGCCGGGCTGGCTACGCCCGCGGGGAGGAAGAGGGTTCCCATCCAGAACAGGTCTCCAGACGACGGTGCACCTGGCCCCATGGTGGGCGCCAAATGTCGGGTGGTAGGTGCGACATATGCCAACGGGTGGCTAATCATAGTGGGAGCCAACAAGACGTCGCCGGTGCCTGGAAACGGAATGAGGCGAAGACATGCACGCCGGCGAATCTTACCCAACTTCGGGGCTCTCCATGGAGATAACACCCCTACTGCTGCTCTGCGGGGTGGCCGCATGATCACTAGAGGTATAAGTTACTACAAGCTGCTCCTAGAGTTGTTCGGTGAGAGGAAGAAGAAGGGCACGACTAGCTCCTCTCTTCCCTCTACGTGGTGGCTAAAACTACCAGAGTCCAACACTTTGCATGGGTGCCCCGGGGGGCTTATATAGGCCTACCCCCCGGGGGTACAATGGTAATCCGGCTAAGTGTGGGCCCTAGCCGTCAGTGTCCTCGCCCGCCGGCTTCTCCGCCGGCCACTGGGGCCCGCCGACTTGGTGGGTCCCGCCAGTTGCCGGCTCCCAGGTCGACAAGCTGGCCCCATCGTTGAGGGCCTTGTCAGGGGCTGGTTACTGTTGCCTCAATCTTGATGACGAGGGCTTTATCGGGGAAGGCGTGGCTACAGTGCCGCCGCCTTGGCGGCGATCACTGCAGCCTCACCTCGTCTTGTCTCCTTAATGGAGCGCTTCCTTCGAGGAAGGGAATCAGCCGGCTGTGGGGAGTCGGCTATACCTTAGGCCGACTCAGGGAAGCCGAGCGACCTTGGGGCATCTCTCTGACTGGGGGACCCGCCGCCTGCGGGTGGTACAGACAGCCTGTCGTGGGTGACGTCATAGTCAACATGGCAACAGTGCCGCGCCGGACGGGTGATGGCCTCCCCGTACAGCGCACTGTAGCCACACGTGCTCCGGGATGCGGGGGTGGCAGGCTTTACTGTAGCCACGCCCCGTCTCATCGCCGTTATGTGGGTGCAGATTCTGAGGGCGCGGCCTTGGCCGCCTACGGGGTGGCCGGCTCCTTGGAGTCGGCCCTCTCGTGGCCGGCTACGCGGAGTCGGCCCTCAGGCAGCCGGTTCCTGGGAAGCCGCCCTCCCATGGCTTTCTTCTATGGCTCTTGGGGCCAGGCCGCCTCCTGACAGCCGGCATGGATGACAGCCGGCCGGGGGAAGGCGGCCTAGCGTCTTGGATGCCGGATGGCTTGATTGGCTTGATTGGCTTGTAATTTTTTCAGAAGCCCCAAGGGGAGCCGGCTAGGCTACCCGTGGTCATTTACTCCGACACTAATACATCCATATTTGTTCTCATATATGTTGATGATATTATTGTCACAAGCTCATCTGACAAAGCAGTGAAAGGTTTACTGAAAGAATTGAGTGCTGAGTTCGCTCTCAAGGATTTGGGAGATTTGCATTTCTTCCTAGGGATTGAAGTTAAGAAACATGGTGATGGTCTTCATCTCTCTTAAGAAAAATATGCTACTGATCTGGTAAGAAGAGCTGGTCTTCAAGGATGTAAGACCTCACCAACTCCTTTATCCAGTTCAGAAAAATTGTCTCTTACAGAAGGAGATCCTTTGAATCAAGTTGATAGTACAAATTACAGAAGTTTAGTAGGAGCACTACAGTACTTAACATTAACAAGGCCTGATATTTCTTTTGCTGTTAACAAGGTGTGTCAGTTTCTTCATGCACCTACCACAGTTCACTTCACAGCTACAAAACGCATAGTGAGATATGTGAAAGGTACCATGAAAATTGGGCTGACTTTCAACAGATCTTCATCTACTCTTGTTAGTGCATTTTCTGATTCAGACTGGACAGGATGTCTGGATGACAGACGTTCTACTGGTGGGTTTGGAAAAAAAATTTGGACCTAACCTTATATCATGGTGTGCAAAGAAACAGGCTACTGTGTCCAGGTCAAGTACAGAAGCTGAGTACAAGGCACTTGCCAATGCCACATCAGAAATCATTTGGGTTCAGTCCATGTTAAAAGAACTTGGACTAAAATCCACACATGCTCTCTGCTTGTGGTGTGATAACCTTGGTGCTACCTATCTGTCTGCTAACCCTGTGCTCCATGCTAGAACAAAACACATTGAGATCGGTTTTCACTTTGTCAGAGAATGAGTTGCTAATCGACGGTTGGAGATTCGTTTTGTTCACTCTAGAGATCAGGTTGCAGATGGTTTCACAAAAGCATTACCTACAAGGAACTTTGATGAATTCAAACGTAATCTCAATCTCATGGAGTTGTGATTAAGGGAGGGTGTTAAACATATTGCACCCGATGATTGTCACGTTCACAGAAGCCATCAGGCGCGACGGGGAGAGATATATTAGGTTGTTAGCATTCTCCTTTATCTCTTTGTAACAACTCTCTCTATCATATCTCTTGTAGCACAAGTTGTATCTCAAACTATCGAATCTTGTACGCTATCAGGGAGGTCGCGGACCTGCTATATAAACACAGAACCATCAACTAGAGATGGCATGACATTAAAGCCTTTCTACAATGATGAGTCGCTGTATGATTTGAATCATGGCTCTATAGATTGTCCACGACGGCGTCTTATTTATTCCACTGTAGATGGCCAAGTCGGTATTGTTACGAGCCAGATGAAATTACTCCTTGCATGCAACATGAATGTGATTTACAGACTTTGTCAACAATCTTTATGCATATGTGTGATGACCCACGACGTCTGACTTTGAGTGTGCATATAGGCATGCTGCCGCCACACGGAGGAGCCTGATGATTGCGCAAGAGCATGAGTGCAGTTTTGTAGATTATCGCGAATCATTCTGCTGTCATAACACCTGCAGATACTTGAAGATCAAAGCAACAACTATAGAACATCTATGGCGGCGATTTGATCGCCCGGTAAAGTCGCGAGATGTCATTGTTTTTTTTATATCGGATCACCACACATCCGGGTCGGCAATTGGGGTGCCAGCGCGATATGTTTTTTTTTCGAAACGGGGGCAAAAGATTTGCCTCATCGATTAATTAAGAAGAAGAGAATTGCCCAGTTTATCTTTGGAAAACCGGGCAAAAACCGATACAAACAACCCAAGGTCGTACTATTCACACAACAGGAAACACCGTGACGGCACATGTGGCCCTCCCAATGCACAACAACCGAAACCCTTGACACTTGTACAACACAGCGGAGCTTCACACAAGAACATCGACCACGATAAAAACGGAGCATCCTCCATCATGAAATCGTGGGCGTCTTCCGAATGACACCGCCCTTCTTGCTTTTGTTTCTCTTTGCTTTCTCCCTATTGGGTTTCTTCTTGGGGAGGCAACCACTTGTGATGCCGGGTCCAGGCTGATCCGCCACCCATTTGTCAAGAAAATCATAGAACTCATTGTACTTCTTGATGTAGATGTCATCAACCAAGGGGCTCCTACTAGGGGCAGGCACCAACAGACCGGCCGCATCGACATCATCGGCCCGAGGAACCCCCAACACATCATCCTCCACCACAGGAACCATCGACACAATGGACTTCGGCGCCTCCAGTTGCTCACATGACGGAGGCAAAACATGGCCCTCACACAAGGTTGTCGACGAGTCCACTTCCAACCGCTCCAAGGACAGAGGCGGAGCAGGGCTCGAACATATATCCCGAAGCTCGGGCATGAGCTGTAGCACCAGAGCCGCAAGCACGGCGATGGACTCGCCCACATCGTCATGCACAACGGACGAAGCAGACATCAATGATGAATTGTCCAGAACACGAGGGGAGAAACAACCATAAGGATCTGCCCCTTCGTCCTCCATGGAGCCAACATGAGTGGTGTCTGCGTGGCCAGAAACGTAGCCGGCAAAAAGGAGAGCCTGCTCAAAGCAGCCTCAGCCCGTTCCAGGAAGCTCTCAATACGTGTCTGCCAACCCTGAAGCACCTCGGTCTGATCAGCCAGAGCGGTCTTAAGCACATCAATGGATGGGGATGCCGGGCTAGCGGAAGCAGAAACCACAGACGCCCAAGATCCACGGTGAAGCGCAACGGAAGGGAGTGTGGATTTTAATTGGGCCTCTCTTGGAGTAGGAGGTTGACAATGTTGGATGCCAAGGCGAGAGACGGGCGGGACGACAAGACATGCCAGAGAGCTGAGAGAACGCCATGGGTTGCGGCAGTCACGAGCACGATGACTGTTCTCCAAGCAACGAGAGCATCGGAAGGGATCTCTGCAAACCGCCGCCCGGTGTCCAGGGGCGAGGCCTCTACAGCATCTACCGCGGAGCCAGGCAGGGATAGGCCAGGGAGCCAGAGCCGATATCGGCGACGCCGAACGACGCCGGCCCCCCACCTTCACCCATCCCTGGTCCAAAGACGCCTCAGGAGCAGCGGCAACTGGATCGCTCACCCCACTGGAGCACCTGGCAGCCAACTGCGTCAGCGGGGCGAGCTCGTTGTGAGCATCAATGTTGCAGACGTTGTCCGCGAGGGAAGCCCACGACACGGCCAACGGCGGCTGCAGGGTCCGCACAGCGGCGTCGGGGGCTGCACCTAAATCGGGGCCAACAAAGTGAGCTCCATGAAGACCATCGTCTTCGGCAGCAGCGACAGGCGGCATGGTAGGCGTCGGAGTCGCCAGGCTCATATCAGAGCTGGCTCGCGTCTTGGTTGTGGAGGGCCGCAGCAGTTGCAGGCGTCCCCGCATGGCCGGGTCGGCCTTGCGGAAGGCAAGGAAAGTCGCGGCGGCGCCATCCACAAAGGGCAGCGGCAGAGAGGCCGGGGCGGCCTCCGTCGTCGTAGCAGTGGTGGTGCCGTCAGAAGGAGTTAGAGAGGCCGGGGCGGCCTCCGCAGTCGTATCGGTGGTGGCGCCGGCAGGAGGCGCCCGAGAGGCCGGAGCGGGCGCCGTCGTTGAAATAGGGAGGACACCGGCAGGAGGTTCCCAAAAGGTCGGGGCGGCCGCCGATGTCGGAGCTTGGGGAGCCATGGTGGGCGAATGAACGGAGAGGCAGACTGGAGGAGAGGAGAGAGCGCGGCACGGGGGTGCTGGATCTGGGCACGCCGAACGCGCAGTAGACCAGAGCGAGGAGATCAAGGCGGCGACGGCCGCACGGGTACGCGCACCAGGGCAGTCGCCATTTCCGTCGCGGCTGTCGTTTTCACGCACGGGGGTTGTGAAGCTCCCAGTGCCGCTCGTTGTTGGAGTGCCATCGCGATATGTCATAACTCTCTTTTTCATGTCGATCAACATGTCCGCGACGGCGATTGGAGCGCCAGGTAGAGCCGCGAGATGGCATAAACTCTCTCCTTTTTTACATATTGAATCAACACGCATCGGCGGCAACGATTATATCGCCATGTTGAGCCGCGAGATGTCATCGCCCTTTTTTTCATATTGGATCAACACACGTCCGCGGCGGCGATTGGAGCGCCAGGTAGAGCCGCGAGATGTCATAGACTCTCGTTTTATATATATATTGAATCGACACGCATCGGCGGCAACGATTAGATCGCCATGTTGAGCCATGAAATGTCATCATCCTCTTTTTTTCATATTGGATCAACACACCTCTGTGGCAGCGACGTCTGTGGCGGTGATTGGAGCGCCAGGTAGAGCCGCGAGATGTCATAGACTCTTTTTATATATATTGAATCAACACGCATCGGCGGCGACGATTAGATCACCATGTTGAGCCATTAGATCGGCGGCGGCCACGACGATTAGACCTGCGTCATATGGATCTCCCTTCTACTGTCTTAGAGGTCAATGCTGCTTTGGATAATGTCGTGGAAGTGGCCCCTATTGCAGAAGTTGTACCTCCTTTTGTTGATGTTGTTGCACCTGTTGAAGCTGCTGGAGTGCAACTTTTACCTTTGTTGCACACGGTGCTCTGGATGTTCTTGTTCTGAGTATTTGATCAAAAACTACCACAATTCGTGGAACCGTACCTACAAACTATCACTTTACGATTTTGTCCCAAAAACTACCACTTGTTTATTAACCTGTGACTAAAAACTACCATGTGAGTAAATCAACCGATTCAGCCATTTTAAACGCGTTTACGACAGGCCTGGCCCGCATGTAAGTGCTGACATGGCATCGTAAGTCAACACTGTTTGTTTGACCGTTTAGTCCGGCCGCTGAAGTGTAACCCCTGCACTCCCCACGCGCATGCCTCTCTTGCTCGTCCATGTCGACTCCAACCATGAGCGGGCACGGCCGGGGCGCGGGCAGGGAGTGGGGCGCCCGCGGGCGAGCGCGGCTGGGCCAAGCGCGCGGCCA
>NC_057810.1:45894275-45902150 GCF_018294505.1 Triticum aestivum
GGCGGCCAAGCGCGCCACGGGAGCTCGACGAGGGGCGCAGCGGCCAAGCGCGCGCAACCAGGGGGCTCGGCCAGGCGCGCGGGCACTAGGCTCGGCCAGGCATGCGGCCGCCGGCAGGGGCGCCGCCACAGGAGCGCGGCCAGGGGCGCAGCCATGGGCGAGCGGCGCCACTGGGCTCGGCCAGGCATGTTGCCACGGGCGTGGCCAGGTGATACGTCTCCAACGTATCTATAATTTTTGATTGTTCCATGCTATTATATTACCCGTTTTGCATGTTTATGGGCTTTACTATATACTTTTATATCATTTTTTAGACTAACCTATTAACCAGAGCCCCAGCCCAAACTGCTGTTTTTTTTGCCTATTTCAGTGTTTCGAAGGAAAGGAATATCAAACGGAGTCCAAACGGAATGAGACCTTCGGGAGAGATCTTTTTGGAACAAATGCAACCCAAGAGACTTGGAGTGGACGTCAAGAAGCAGCCGAGGCGGCCACAAGGCAGGAGGGCGGGCCCTAGGGGGGTGGGCGCGGCCCCCACCCTCGTGGCTCCCCTGACCGACCTCCTTCGCCTATATATATCTACGTACCTCGAAAACATCCAGGAGCACCACGAAAACCTATTTCCACCGCCGCAACCTTCTCTACCCGTGAGATCCCATCTTGGAGCTTTTTCCGGTGTTCTGCCGGAGGGGGAATCGATCACGGAGGGCTTCTACATCATCGCCAAGGCCTCTCCGATGAGTTGTGAGTAGTTTACCACAGACCTTCGGGTCCATAGTTATTAGCTAGATGGCTTCTTCTCTCTCTTTGAATCTCAATACAAGTTCTCCTCGATCTTCTTGGAGATCTATTCGATGTAACTCTTTTTGCGGTGTGTTTGTCGAGATCCGATGAATTGTAGGTTTATGATCAAATTTATCTATGAGAAATATTTGAATCCCCTCTGAATTCTTTTATGTATAATTGGTTATCTTTGCAAGTCTCTTCGAATTATCAGTTTGGTTTGGCCTACTAGATCGATATTTCTTGCAATGGGAGAAGTGCTTAGCTTTGGGTTCAATCTTGTGGTGTCCTTTCTCAGTGACAGCAGGGGCAGCAAGGCACATATTGTATTGTTGCCATCGAGGATAAAAAGATGGGGTTTATATCATATTGCTTGAGTTTATCCCTCTACATCATGTCATCTTGCCTAATGTGTTACTCTATTCTTATGAACTTAATCCTCTAGATGCATGCTGGATAGCGGCCGATGTGTGGAATAATAGTAGTAGACGCAGGCAGGAGTCAGTCTACTTGTTGTGGACGTGATGCCTATATACATGATCATGCCTAGATATTCTCATAACTATGCACTTTTCTATCAATTGCTCAACAGTAATTTGTTCACCCATTGTAATACTTATGCTATCTTGAGAGAAGCCACTAGTGAAACCTATGGCCCCCGGGTCTATCTTCCATCATATAAGTTTCCGATCTACTTTATTTTGCAATCTTTACTTTCCAATCTATATCATAAAAATATCAAAAATATTTATCTTATCTTATTATCTCTATAAGATCTCACTTTCGCAAGTGGCTGTGAAGGGATTGACAATCTCTTTATCGCGTTGGTTGCGAGGTTCTTGTTTTGTTTGTGTAGGTACGAGGGACTTGCGTGGAGCCTCCTACTGGATTGATACCTTGGTTCTCAAAACTGAGGGCAATACTTACGCTACTTTGCTGCATCACCCTTTCCTCTTCAAGGAAAAACCAACGCAGTGCTCAAGAGGTAGCACCAGGCATGCTGCCACGGCGCAGACTGCACGGGCAGGCGGCCACGGGCGTGCAGCCATGGGCAGGGCCACAGACGCGTACTCCGGTCACAGCTGTCGAGCTCCTCCTGCGCGGCCGTAGAGATTCTTTCGGCGGCAGCAAGCTCCTCCTGGGTGGCCGTTGAGCTCCTGAGCGGGCGTCGCACGTGCTGGTGCACATCAAGTGTTCGATAAAATGTCTATATGCCACTTAACATTCAACACAAACGGTCAAACAACCGAATGCCCTGTCAGTCCTGACGAGTGGTCCCATCTTGTCATAATTAGGTTTATTTTTTCCGAATCAGTCGTCAAGTCGACGTGGTAGTTTTTAGTCACGGATTAGCAAAGAAGTGGTAGTTTTCGCAAAAAAAATCATAAAGTGGTAGTTTGTAGGCACGTTTCCACGAATTGTGGTAGTTTTTGATTAAATACTCTCCTGTTCTTGATGTTGTTCTGCCTGATCCCCCTCAGCTCCTTCATGGCTCTGTCCCAATTCCTGCTGAGCCTTTAATCCTGGTTGTTGTTGTTCCTTTAGTGGGCCAATCCTCGGCCGAAATCACTATTCTGACCCTATCAACAAACTTTGTCACAAAGTGAACTCGACATGAAAGTATTTCACGATCTGACCCTTTTAGCAACGCCAGAGCCCACGGCGTTTCTTCCCCAAATAAAAACGCCGAGCTAGCTAGCGTTCCTGCCCAAAGGAGAAACGTCGAGCTAGCTAGCATTCCTACCCAAAGAAGAAACGCCCAGGTTGCTCGCGTTGCGGACCAGGTAAGCAACACAAAGGGCTTTGGCGTTTCTACGCTGGCACCCAGCCCATTCGCTTCCCCGTTGCCAAAGTAAAAAGCTGCTCCTAAACCCAGGGCATAAACGCCAAGCCCTATGGCGTTTCTGGCCAAGGCAGCAACGCCCACTTGCTTGGCGTTTCTATGTGGATTGAAACGCCAGCTACTCCGGAGTTTGAATGTGGATTTGAAACGCTAGCTAGCTCGGCGTTTTTATATGGAGAAGAAACACCACGGTCTATGGCGTTGCTAAAAGGGTCAGATCGTGAAATACTTTCATGTCGAGTTCACTTTGTGGCAAAGATTGCTGAAAAGGTCAGAATAATGATTTCGACCCCAATCCTCAGTCCCCGCTGCCACAGTTGTTGAGCATTTTCCCTCTAATGCCTAATTGCCTACAAGAGACACAGGGTGGTGTAGCACTTTGGTGGAAGTATCTGAATTAGTTATCGCCCCAATGAAGAACGGACAAGAGTATTTATAATAGCGCTTCTGTCACACACAAGGTGTCACAATTATTATGTGAAGTAATTGCTTGTGAAGTTGTGATTCTGCAAATATTGTTACTGTCCTCGTGGACTAATAAACCAGAGTGAAAGGAATTATAATTATGCTTCAAGTAATAACAATAATAACGCTAGAAAGTAAATAACATAAATAGAACTGAAATTAGGGTTGTTTTTTTCTGCAATGGAGAAGTTAGGCGCGGAGAGAATTCAGTACATGGTATACATCAAGTGAGCCAGTGCGACGGTAATACCAGTTACCTTGTATCGTGTTCATAGTATTTGATTTGTTTGTTCGGTAGGCAGATCACCCTAGGGTAATGGAAATCCTCCTCACGGGATTATATTCCATTCTATGGTCCCTCTTCGGCGTTGCCATAGAGTGGTCGCCTTCGCAATTAAGGTCCTTGGACCGGAGCTAAGCATTAAGTTTAATGGATCACTGTTATCCCATATTGTCTTGGGTCCTCTTAGATGTCTCCACCTGTGACGTCAGAGATTGCGGATTTTGTAAACAATATGTGTTCCATATGTCGTTCTTGAGATCATGTTGCCTGGGCCCTTAAATTGGACAACACGCATAGAGTTCACCATAGTGTAACAACTTACTAGACAGATCATCTATACCAATATAAAAGGACCCAAAGAGGCAAATTCACCAAATCCCGGCTGTCAAATCAGGTCAATCCAACGACTTTGAATGCTCCAATGGTGAGCGCTCAACATGTTTAGTGTGCATTTAATGTCATACCAAATATTATTGCCAATGCTAATCATATAATTAATATGCAAATAATATCCTACCTAATATTTACATGTAATTAATATATTACCTAATATCTAATATTACCGTGCATTGCACGTACACATTTACTAGTAAGACTACAAACACGGATAACAACATACAGATCGGGCACAAATGGATCTGACCGGTCACCTACATCTCCCATGCCTCGAGGGAACTACTCACGCATCATAAGAGAATAACCAATCATCTCGAAGAATAAACCAATGAAAATCGTACCGATAATACCTTGATAATCCACAATAAGACGAAATGAATGATCCAAATAGTTTTGATCTCCAATGAGTAGGAATGGAGTTTACAACTTGTTCTAACAACTTGAAATTCCTCTTACAGCAGTGAAGGATGAGATGATGACGGAGATGAAAGGACCAAAACTAAGAAGAGCTCCGAAGGTTCTTCGGGTCTCTCTCTTCTCTGTTCTGGACATGGTGGCTACGACTAGGGTTCTCCGGTGCTATTTGCCCCTTCAAGAAAGTTTTTTGTATAGACGTGGTGGAGCTGCTGGCACTTCATACAACCGCCCTCGCATGGAAGGCCGCATTTTGCTCTGCTGCGCCTAGTGGCTTGGCTCTCCACATGGAAGTTGCTCCATTTGACTTGATTAATAGCAATCCTCTTTGGTTTTCTTCCATAATTGATATTTCCTGCCAAATAATGGAGGAAATGATTTTCTTCTCTTTTGAAGGGTTAGCGTTAGAAATAACCAAGAAGTGGCAAGGATCTGGTGAAAACTAAATCAGAATCACTCGAAAATAATCAAAAATTCTCGAGACATGAATGCCCAAGATATTCCTGTTTGCCTTGTTGAAAACGACCTAAAGACATAAAATTGGCAAATTCCCATCACTAACTTACTTTTTGCATATTAGAAAACAGAAAGCCTTTCATGAGAGCTACTCGATCGCACAAAAGTTGTTAGCCCTGGGACCTCAAGTGATGATTTCGGGCCAACGAGTATTACTATGAAAAGTCCTATACCATACAACTTGGCATTTAAACATAAATTATAATACGGAAATATGCTTTAGAGGAGTAATACAAAAATGTTGGTCATGCATGGACTATACTAATGACGAGTGCGACTTTAGGTCACCCTCTTCAATAGCAAAGCCCAAGTATTTTTTGTGGAAAAAGAGATACTTAAAATGTATTTGAGAAGACACAACTATATTTTTCATATTTAACTTTTCATTTTATTACTGTAGGGCGCAATAAACGAAAAATGATACTGCTACCATGACTGAAATGAGCATTAAAGGAAAAAGTGCATGGCCATATGTCATGAACAATTATTGCCTCATTTTCCGTGTTTTATTTAACTCAGAAGTTATACCATGACTTAAATGTGCATTAAAGAAAAATATACATGAGTACATGTCAGGAACAATTATTCCCCCAATTTTCGCATGTTATTTAACTCGGCAACTATTCTTTTTTGTTATTTTTCCTGTGTATTTGGACTAGAGTGCTTGGATATATTCTGATATGTGCACTGTACTGAAGAAAATTAAATAAACATTTATTTGTACTAAACTTCACTACTTTTTTTAAACTTAATATCACAATAAATAATCTTAGACAATATATTTTGCTATGATGTTTATCGAATTAACCACATACTACTAAACATTAAAGATATCAAGTTTCATTATACAGTCGTAATACCAACAATTGCAAATCGCATTTGCAAAAAAGAATATTATGTTTCAAAAGAATTATAACCCAACCTATTTTGTCTTTTTGAGACATTGCCTAGTAAAATCTTTGTTAAATCAAATTTCTCTAAATGGAAGGATAAAAAACCATGTGCCTCCTCCACACATAAATTTCTCTCGCTTAAATGAAATGTAGATATATATATGTATGGTTTCATGTCTATTCGGGTGTTCTTGAATATCTTGGTGGGGAGACTCATGGTCTAAGAAAATATCTTGGATATGGCTTTTGAAGGCACATTATTATCTCTCTTAGATGCAGGAAAACTCTTCTGCGCACAAGGTTTCTACGTTGGGTTTATCCTCGACCTGTTAAGCTTGTAGGTTGTTTTTCTGACACAAGGTACTCGAAAGTTTGCATGATCTGGCTTGATCGGTGTGATGTTATAAAAAAATTCTTTTGCAGAAAAGCATGATGTTATACCGATGGTACGACTTGCTTGCAAACGTTGATCTAATTAGTGCACATACTACCTAAAACAAAGTGCACATGCAACTAAAAAAACAAAGTGCACATGCAAGCACGGACCGGAAAATAATTCTCTCGCCCCAGCCTCTCCATCACTGCGGTGCACACAACCAGTTCTCATTGATTTTTAAGTAGAAGCATGGAACAAAAGGTAACCATCGTTGAACCATCACAAGATTGTATGAAGTAACACCTATGACTAAGTCAACTTCTTCCGCAGCACTTCCTTCTTGCTGCCTTCAAGAAGGAATAAACGTCCTCGCTTCACCAAGTTGAAATGAATCATGTGTCGTCGCCATCACTTTTCGGCAATCCTAGCAACAACATGCGTCGGGCTGGAAATTCCATTGCCATTACTGCACAACCATACCCGCTGCATGAAGCTACCGTCCATAGATTGCACTTACCGTCAAAGTCAAACTGGCCGGAGTGAGAGTCGCCAAAACACACGATGGAGCCTTCCAGCTGCATCCCGCACCATGCCAGTACGAGTCATTGACAATGGCCGCCGGATCTAGAGAGAAGAACTCTTCCAAAGATCCTTTAGTGGCCACTACAATCCGCCTCTCGAGAGGCTAGACGAAGTCGTCATAGACAAATACTGTTGTGGGGAAGACAAGCTAGCTAGATTCACCAGTGGTAGACTAGCTGGGCGAGTTTTATCGTGGACTTTTTTTGAATTTTTTTGTCAAAAAGCTACGAAAGCCAGTAGAAAACCAAAAGCCAAAAAACAAAAAAAACATCTAAAAAGCTAAAAACGTGTGCGAAAAAATAAAATAAAAAACAAAATCCAAAGAAAGCGTCCAGAGCGCCACACATGGCGGCTGAGAGTGTGCCAAGTGGTGGCGCGCTCTCAGCCCACCCCAAGTGACCCTTGGAAAGGCTCTCGTAGGAGCGCTCCTCAATTAGCTGTAGTTTATGTCTCGCAGAAGGTTCCTTGTGATCTATCCATTACTGGGCCGGCGCGTTTCTGTGCGCTCCTCATGCTATTTTTTCTTTTCCTTTTTGTTTTTATTTTGATATTTTGTTTATTAATGCTTTTTTTGTTTTTGCCCTTGTGTTTTCATCCTTTTATTATTTTTTATTTTTTATCTTTTCTGTTTTATTTGGTTTTTTCTTTTCTATTCTATTTTCTTTCTTTATTAATTTTTATCATATATTTTACTTTTCCTTCGGTTTTGTTTTTTTTGTTTCCACATGGGTTTTCCTTGTTTTTTTGTTTTTGAGGGCTTTCTTTCTTCTGTTTCTTTGGGTTCCACCGTTTTTCTTTATTGGTTGGATTTGTTCAACAGATGTCTACATTTTAATGCACAACTGTAATTTTTTAGTATACATCAAGAATTTTTTATACATGTTAACATTTTTAAAATACATTATTATCATTTATAGTAATGTATGTTTCATGACTACTTTTCTCATACACATTGTACATTTTCGGTATATACCAGTAACATTTTTAATATAATTTTAATATTTTAGAACATTTTCAATTAAAAATTTTATACATTATAAAAAAAAAATTATGTTCAATTTTTTAATACGTATTCTACATTTTTCATATAAATCAGGACCATATTTTTGTATACATTTATTATTTTGAAATAGACGGTTAACACTTTTTGAAACTTTTGTGTTTTATGACTACTTTTGTTATACGTATTGTACATTTCCAGTATAGAAGGTTACATATTACAAGTATGTGGTTAAGTTGTTTTGATGCAAGATAAAGAAAGTGAAAAAAGTAAAGAAAAAACAATAAAAGGTAAAAAGAAAAAAAAGTTGTGGCCTTCCACGCG
>NC_057810.1:45902699-45907488 GCF_018294505.1 Triticum aestivum
GCCGTCTCCCTCGACCCGCCTCGCCGTCGTCTCCCTCGACCCGACCTCGCTATGTCTCGATGGCGCAGTCTCCTCCGACCCCATCTCTCTCCCCGCCCTCTGTAAGCACTCTCCCCTTCCCTCTTCTCTGCTCTCTGTTAGTATGAACCCTAGCTATTTAGTGCTAGTTAGTATGAACCCTAGGCTATTTTTAGTGCTAGTTAGTTAATTACAATTAGTATTAACCCTATTTAATTAGGTAGTACGAACCCTAGTTAAAAAATGGATACTTATATGGTAATTAGGGCAGTAGTTCCTAGGTACTAATTAGTTAGTAAGAACTAGGTACTAATTAGGTATTAGTTTATTTTTATTTATAGTAAGTTTATTTTTAGTAAGAAGTAGTTAAATTAATAGAAATAGTTAGTAAGAACTTGTTGCTATTTCTTTAGTTAAAGCAATTTTTCCCGCATCGACATGGATGATGCCTATCCCGCATCCTCGTCGTCGAGTTGGCGGAGGACGACACCTGCTTGACCAGATGGGCCATGTCCGGGACTGGGCTCCGCCGGGGTGGTACTGGGAGGCGCTACCTACCGGGGGCGCAGGTTGGTGAGGAGCCAGCCTGTCGTTGACCCGAACCTTCTTTGGTGGTGGTCGCGTGGGCCAGTGACGGCCCAGAGGCTCGAGGACCCCGCGGAGGTGGTGCGTCACCGTGTCAGTGAGGAGGACGCGCACGTCCGTCGCTACTTGTTTGCGTTGGAGCACAGGTTCTCCAATACCTGGCTGGTTCTCCAGGGATCTCACTGGAGCTATGATCCCGTGATGGTTCCTTCTTTGTGGGTGTCCACCACCCGCACCGATACCCGTCGTGTGCTAGGGTTTTAGTTGTATTAGTGATGTTATATGTATGATACTATTCGGGATGTATTAGTGATAATATTCGACGATGTACGGACGCATGAGATGATTTACTTTTCCTTATTGAATGCATGCTAATTTGAGTCCTATAAGATATTTTGAAATGTATATCTTGTGTTGCTCAAATAGTCCAAGTGGCCGGTCATGTTTGCAGGTTACACCTTCGAGTGGCCTATGTTTTGCCGGAGTGTTGATTCATTTTTGTTTCGGCAAATTTCAGGCGCTCGATATGTCCTATTTTAGCAAAGCTCATGCTGGATTTTTCCGTGAATTTTGGCATGACTTGTGCCAGAATATGTAGGAAATATCGAGTGCCCCGGAATTGTGTGTTGAGTATCCTGGTAGTGGTCTTCGATCGATTTTCAATTAATGTTTTAACTATGAACATAGGAAATGTCTAACTACGAAAAGGATTTCGGTATTTGCAAATACTGCGAAGACGAGCGCGGCTTGTGTGACGGAATCTTCCTAGATGATGATAGGCGCTTCAGCATCAAGCTGGACGAGAACTTTAAAGTGGATATAGTAAGTCACAACGACAAGTCTTTTTTCGTAATTAAGCATGACAACTGCTTCATTTGCTTCAACTTATATTTTTTTTACTATTCTACTAGCATATCCCCTGCCATGCAAGAGTTTTTGTATTGGATAAGATAGCTTTCAGTCGTACTATGGAGGTAAAGAAAGTTTACTTGAAGACCGAGCATGGTTATATTTTCCACGCAAAATTATACAATTCAGACGACTACTCCTATTTTGGATGCAGAACATGGCGAGCACTATGCAAGACTTATGCATTTGAGCCTGATATGGTTATTCCCTTTGATATTCGTCCGGCAGATGATATTGAAGGTAATACCGACATCTGGGTCGATGTGCAGACGCCTCCAGTTATACCATTATGTGAGTTTCTCAACCATATTTATGTCTTTGATATTGTTTATTCAAAAATAGTTGACAACTAATTTCTATTGTCAGCTTGTTTCCGTTCAAGGAAACATGTCCAGCGCTTGGTAGACAGGACCTACTATTGTCCCGGGGCTGAACTAAACTGCGAGGAGCTAAGTCATTATGTTTCATGGCTTGCGGATCTTGATACTGTCAAGACAAATTTTCTTCCTGGATTTAGAAATGTTAGTACTGAAAACGTGCGACCAATAGTGTTCCTAATGAACTACGGTCACATCTATTTAGGAAAGATGGTAAGATTTTTACTATTTGTCCTCAGTGCATCTTTTCCATACATTATTTTTTAAGCTAAACTTCATTGCTAAGTATGTTACCATACGATGTTCTTCAACAGGGACTCCCAATGAATGTTGTGCCTTATGGGATCGAGACTAAAGGTACCATGAGTATTGTTAGCTTACGGCTAAGATATCCTACAAATCACTATAGTGCATTTAGGATTAGCGACGAATTCTTAATAGTGAAAGACTGGACCAAATCTGTGATGGAGGAGCGCAGACAAGTACTAGGGGGCAGCAAGCAGAAGCGCAACCCACGATTAAGAGACAGGTTCATCTGCATGCTCCAACTTGATGAAGGAGGAGAGCTACACATGTTTTATGTTATTTTACCTGAGAGAGAGCAGCAGGAGTGATTAGCTAGCTAGAAATGAGTTTAAAGATGATGATGTGCTACACTATGACTATGATGATTAAATAACTAGTGTTGGTGGTAATGACTATGATGATTATTATGAGCTAGTGTTAGTGGTGATTAAATAAATACTATTGGTGCTAATGACTATGATGATGATTAAATAGCTTGTGCTGGCAGATTAGATTCAAGTGGAGGCAACATGTGGTGCACATCGAAAGTACTACTAGTTCAAACTATATCAAGTTTGGATTAGTAGTATACTTTTGACATGCACCACATATTGCCTCCACTTGAACCTAATCCACCTTCATTTGACACACTGTTATGGACATAATGATGTAAACCTCATAATTGGTATTGTACCAAAATTTGTATAACGGCGTATAAATACACTAAAAATAAAAAAATAAAAAAAGAATACTAGTAGCGATGGATAGTAAACACGCTGCTACTAGCTAGATTAGCAGCAGCGCGGTAGATAACAAGCGATGCCGCTATGTGTCTTAGTAGTAGTGCTTGTAGCGCGCGCTACTGCTAAGTAATAGTTGTAGCGCCTTATTAGTAGTGCGGTTGCCCGTGCTACTAGTGGGCATTAAACCCGCGCTACTACTAGGGTTTTCCGTAGTAGTTCTAGGAGGCGGCGGTCCTAGGCCGCGGCGGGTGCTCCTGGCGCGGTGTGGGGCGGACTCTAGGTGCTGGGGTGGCGCGGCGATGCGGGTTGGCGGCGCATGACCGGCCCAGATCTGGGTCCTTTGGGCTCCATCTGGGTCTGGGTGGGCCGACATTAGGGTGTGGCTCTCGGGAGGCGGTGGCGGTGCATCGGGATGGTGGAAGGTGGCGGCTCGGTGGCCGGCTTGCAGCAGCATTGTGTCCGGGGCTTTGCGGGACCGATATGGGCCCGACCGGGCCTGGGTGGCCTGGTTTGCCTCTGTTGTGGCGTCCGGTCGGCAATCCGCGTCGGTGCTAGAGGCACAATCTTCCAACGTGACAGCGGTGGAGGCGGTTCCCTCCCGTGTGGCTTCGGTGCTTCCCACTACTGGAATCAGGGATTTTGCCGTCTGCCAGATCTTTGTCGTCTGCTTGCGGACGACAAAGAAGGTCTTTGCCATCAGCTACCAAACAACTGTTGGAAATATGCCCTAGAGGCAATAATAAATGTGTTATTATTATATTTCTTTGTTCATGATGATTGTCTTTTATTCATGCTATAACTGTATTATCCGGAAATTGTAATACACGTGTGAATACATAGACCATAATATGCCCCAAGTAAGCCTCTAGTTGACTAGCTCGTTGATCAACTGATAGTCATGGTTTCCTAGCTATGGACATTGGATGTCGTTGATAACGGGATCACATCATTAGGAGAATGATGTGATGGACAAGACCCAATCCTAAGCATAGCACAAGATCGTTGTAGTTCGTTTGCTAGAGCTTTTTCAATGTCAAGTATCTCTTCCTTAGACCATGAGATCGTGTAACTCCCGGATACCATAAGAGTGCTTTGGGTATACCAAACGTCACAACGTAACTGGGTGACTATAAAGGTGCACTACAGGTATCTCCGAAAGTGTCTGTTGGGTTGACACGGATCGAGACTGGGATTTGTCACTCCGTATGACGGAGAGGTATCTCTGGGCCAACTCGGTAATGCATCATCATAATGAGCTCAAAGTGACGAAGTGGTTGGTGACAGGATCATGCATTACGGTACGAGTAAAGTGACTTGCCGGTAACGAGACCGAACAAGGTATTGGGATACCGACGATCGAGTCTCGGGCAAGTAACGTACCGATTGACAAAGGGAATTGTATACGGGGTTTGATTGAATCTTCAACATCGTGGTTCATCCGATGACATCATCGAGGAGCATGTGGGAGCCAACATGGGTATCCAGATCCCACTGTTGGTTATTGACCGGAGAGTCGTCTCGGTCATGTCTGCATGTCTCCCGAACCCGTAGGGTCTACACACTTAAGGTTCGGTGACGCTAGGGTTGTATGAATATGAGTATGCAGCATACCGAATGTTGTTAGGAGTCCCGGATGAGATCCTGGACATCACGAGGAGTTTCGGAATGGTCCGGAGGTAAAGAATTATATATAGGAAGTGGTATTTCGGCCATCGGGAAAGTTTCGGGGTCACCCGGTATTGTACCGGGACCACCGGAAGGGTCCCGGGGGTCCACCGGGTGGGGCCACCCATCCCGGAGGGCCCCATGGGCTGAAGTGGGAGGGGAACCAGCCCATAGTGGGCTGGTGCGCCCCCCTAGGCCCACCCCCTG
>NC_057810.1:45907713-45908494 GCF_018294505.1 Triticum aestivum
CCCCTGGCCGCTGCCCCCTTGGGAGATTGGATCTCCCAGGGCCGGCGCCCCCCCTGGGGGCCTATATAAAGGAGGGCAGGGGGAGGACAGCCGCACCCTGTGCATTGGCGCCTCCCTCCCCCTGCTACACCTCTTCCTCCTCCGTCACGTGCTTGGCGAAGCCCTGCCAGAGTGCTGCTGTTCCACCACCAGCACGCCGTTGTTCTGCTGCTGGAGCCATCATCATCAACCTCTCCTTCCCCCTTGCTGGATCAAGAAGGAGGAGACGCCATCCGCTCCGTACATGTGTTGAACGCGGAGGTGCCGTCCGTTCGGCGCTAGGATCTCCGATGATAGGATCACGACGAGAACGACTACTTCAACCCCGTTCTTTTGAACGCTTCTACTCGCGATCTACAAAGTGGTATGTAGATGCATCTCCCATGACTCGTTGCTTAAATGAACTCATAGATGGATCTTGGTGAAACCGTAGGATAAATTTTAATTTTCTGCAACGTTCCCCAACAACAACAGACGGCAAAGAACTGGCAGACGACAAAGAAGGTCTTTGCCATCTGTCATTTCTTTGCCGTCAGCTGGCAGATGGCAAAGAATCTTTGCCATCTGTCAGCGGACGGCAAAGAGGTGCCACCGGATGCCTGTATACTGCAACGGTCCACCCCCACTCTTTGTCGTCTGCTCGCGGACGGCAAAGATTCTTTGCCATCTGCTGGCGGACGGCAAAAAGAGGGCTATCTTTTTTTGCGGTAAAAAAAACCGTTGCCCCACTTCCTCTATCTCT
>NC_057810.1:45908731-45914387 GCF_018294505.1 Triticum aestivum
TCTCCGCCCCTATCTCTCTGCCCCACCCCTCTCTCTCTCTCCCACTCGTCTCTCCCTCTCCCTCCCGCGAGAAGCTACGTCGGCCGATTCCGGCGGGATTCGACGACGCCCGCCCCACAGCCAAGAGCCTCCCGACCCCGCCTTCCTCGACCCCGCGCCACAGCACCCCCTCGCCTCCTCCCGCCGGTGCGTGCTGCCACCTCACCGGACCCCAGGAGCCCCGTCGCCTCGTGCTGCCGCCTGTGCCGCGTCGCGCGCCGCCACCTCCCCACAAGCTCACCGCCCCGCCGTGGAAGCCTCGTCGCTGGTCGCCCCGACCTCGAGATCCGCCTCCGCCATGGGAGCCGAGCACCGAGCTCCTCTGCGCCCCGCCCGCCATGGGAGATCTGAGGCCAGCCGGGAGGCAGAGATGGGGCGCTGGTGGGCCCCGGGGATCTGCGCGGTGGCGCTGCTCTAGCTCGCCGCGGCCGAAACTGGAGATCCCGATCCCGACGAGCTCGAGCGCGCGTGAGTCCCGCTCCTCCGCCCTATTTTTTCCGTGCCTGCTCGCTTGCTCTGTCTGTGTCTCAGTACTGTCGATTGCTGGATGTGCACTTAGGTTCGGTCGCCGTGAGGATCCTCCGCGGTGCTGGATGTGCCGTGGCGCGGTGGTGCCCCTGGGTGGCGCCTCCGTGCTGCGGTGCCCCTGGTTGGCGCCTTCGTGCCCGTGCTCTCGCTGGCGCCGCCGTTGTGGTCCTCTCTGGCAAGCTCCGACTTGTTGTGGTGGTGTTGGTTGTGATGCGGGTCACACCATAGTGATGGTGTGGCTGCATCCTGCTTCGGCTACAACTCCTCTTGGTGAGCTTGTCCTTGCTCCCCTCCTGATCTCTCTAACGCATAGCTGTAGCATTTGATCTTGTTGGATGTGAGGCTCTATTAGCTGTGGTTAGCTGCTGTAGATGAGCATCAACTTGTATTGGAGCTCTCTGTGATGGATTCTTGCTGTGTCAGGGTTTGGGTCAGTGACCATCTATGTGTATTTGTGAAGTATATATACTCCTGTACTGCTCTGTTCTGTGTATTTGATCCTGGAGTTGTTACTTTGGTCAGTAACTTCACTCATGAATAGATACTCACTTGTTGGTAGTTATTTTACTTCTAATACTGATATGAACAGATACCATTTGGTTTGGCTATTCCTATTTGTCTCTTTCTAATAGCCTATGAACAGATGCTATACTTGGTTTTGGCTGTTACTTTCCTAGTCTTCTACTGATAAGATAGATACTACATCTGATTTGGGCAATGATGCTGGTCTGAGCCCCCCTCTCTTCGGTGATATTTACATGTGGCAATCCATGTGCTGTGATGAACTAGCCTTTGCACTTCCAGGCTGTCTGAGCACATAATCCCTCAAGTATACCTTGAGGTCTTCTGTACCTCTCCTTAATGGTTACCTCTTCTAAGCTGCTTGTGGCTGGATGTGTTGGGACTTGGTCTGGTTGGCTGGTTGTGATGTATATATCCTCCTGGAGCTTTGTTTTTGGCGTTGCACAGTGACATGTACCTATTGTCACTGGACAAAACTGATTGTGGTGATGAAGTCTAATCTTTGGCTTTAATCACTAGTTTTTAGTTGGCTTAATTCCTGGAGCTAGTACTGATAGTGGTCTTTGTGTTGGCATTTAACTAACTGCTAATTGTGGTGGCTTCTTGATTGGGTCCTTGGCCGGTTCTCTCATTTGGCTCTTTGGTATTGGTTTACTCTATTTGGCTTTCTAATTAAGATCACTTTGAAAATCAGGATCTTAACTAAGATTATCTTGATCTCAAGTACTGGTTCCTACAGTATTGCATTTCACCAAGTGAAATGCTACATTTCTACTCCTAACCCATTCTCTCTTTCTTAGTGTTTTTGTTATGCAGGTTGGAAGAAAAGAAGAAGATCCAGAGAAGATCTTAGTAATAAGATGTTTTTAGGAAAATAGATATTTAGTTTTAGATCATTCCTTGTAATATTTGTTGGATATGTGTTCATGGATATGTGTTGGATATATATGTGTTCATGACTATATATTGATAACATGTGTTGGATATATATGTGTTCATGAGTATTGGTAATATGTGTTGGATATGCTAATTGGTCATATATATATATATATATATATATGTGTGTGTGTGTGTGTGTGTGTGTGTGTGTGTGTGTGTGTGTGTGTGTGTGTGTGTGTGTGTTTGATTTTCTATGAAAATGAATTGATATAAGAAGTAACAGAATTAATGCCTATTTGATCTCTTTGCCATCTGCCAGCAGATGGCAAAGAGCCTGCAGTCTTTGTCGTCTGCCAGCAGATGGCAAAGAGCCATGCCCTTTGCCGTCTGCCAGCAGATGGCAAAGAGCCATGCCCTTTGCCGTCAGCCGCTGATGGCAAAGGCCCCTTTGCCGTCCGCCACCAAAAGCAGACGGCAAAGTAGCTCTTTACCGTCCCTTTATTTGACGTCCACTTTTGCCGTCCGCCATTCATGCCTTTGCCGTCCGCCTTGGCGGACGGCAAAGTAGCTGATTCCTGTAGTGTCCACCCTTGCCCCTGGGCGCTCCTTACCTCTGTTCTCTTGACCTGGTGGTGGTGTTCGCAGCAGGGTGGCATGGATGAGTCCAATACCATGGTGGCGCGTGCTTGCGGATGGCAAGATGGTTGGATGGCTCCAGTTCGAGTGGGTGGCGGTGCTTGGGGTGCGGGTGAAATCCCTGCCAGTTCATCCCGCTCCGACGCGGTGATGCCTAGGGTGCCGCCATTCCTTCTTGAAGGGCGTCAGTGCTACCCACCCCCGCTCCCCTCCGCATGTCGGGGGAAACACTAGAGTTAACACGTAGGGTTTAGGGTTTTGCGTGCGTGGTTGACATCTAGCCGTCTCAATATATAGATCATCAGAGTACAATTACACATGTATACGTGTACGTGTAAATGTACAATATACTAGACCCTATTTTACATGCCCCCTCAATCTAAACTACATACAAGATTCAGATTGGTTCTAAAGCGGTCTAGCATCTGTCGAGTAGCGAGTTTAGTAAATACAACCGCTAACTGATATTCAGTTGAGATAAACCTGATTTCCAGTTCACATGCAGCTACTCGTTCTCTCACAAACTGGAAATCAATCTCAATGTGTTTGGTCCGACTATGAAACACTGGATTCACCGTCAGGTAAGTTGCCCCTAGATTATCACACCACAATATAGGCGTGCGCTGCCATGGGACTCCAAGTTTAGTGAGAACTGACTCTATCCAAATGGCTTCAGCCGCGCCATTGGCCAGTGCTTTATACTCTGCCTCGGTGCTAGGCCTCGAGACTGTAGGTTGCTTCTTTGAACTCCAAGATACAAGATTGGGTCCAATAAAAACAGCAAAGCCACCAGTAGAACGCCTGTCATCAACACAACATGACTAGTCTGCATCGGTGAATATACTGACTCCAGTAAATTTGGACTTACGAATCCGTAGTCCCATGTCTAGCGTACCTTGCTTCCCAATGAACGTCCATAGGCTGAGACGGGAACTGACACACTTTGTTCACGGCAAAGGAGATATCGGGACGAGTGAGGGTCAAATACTGAAGTGCTCCAACCACACTGCAAAACCTGAAAGAGTCATACCCAGTAGTGCACCACTGTGACGTGAGAGGTTCTCGGATGTAGCAAGAGGAGTGGAAGTGGACTTGTAGTTCTCCATGTTGACGCGGTGAAGAAGATCCAACGCATACTTTTTATGCGTCAAGGTCATGCCCCCTGAATGAAAGGACACTTCTAATCCAAGGAAGTACTCCAGCTGACCCAAGTCTTTGATGGGAAAGCTAGCAGATAATCACTGCACGAGGCGATCCACCACAGCAGGGGTAGAGCCAGCAATCACAATATCATCAACATACACCAACATGTATATCTGAATAGCACCATGTGAGAAGATGAACAAGGACGCGTCTGCTCGAGAGGCAACAAAACCAAGTTGGGAAAGTCGCTGACTCAAACGGGCATACCAGGCACGGGGCGACTGTTTGAGCCCATAGATGGACCTCTGAAGTTTGCAGACATGAGAGGGATAGGTGTCATCCTCAAACCCTGGGGGTTGCTGCATATACACATCTTCGGCCAAAAATCAGTGTAAAAAGGCATTGCTCACATCAATCTGTCGAAGGCTCCAACCACGAGACACAACAAGAGAAAGAACTAGGCAAACCGTGGCAAGCTTCACCACTGGGTTGAAAGCATCTCCATAGTCAATCCCGTGTTGTTGAGTGAAACCGCGAGCGGCAAGACGAGCCTTGTGCTTATCGACAGATCCATCCGGACGATGCTTGGTTTTGAAAATCCACTTGCAACCTACAACATTAATACTAGGAGGCCGAGGCACCAACACCCAGGTGTTAGTGTGACGAAGAGCAGAAAATTCCTCAGACATGGCGGCACGCCAGGCAGGTTCACCCAAAGCATCACGATGGGAAACTGGTGCAGCGAAAAATGCACGCCAACGAGAATCATACCGAACCGTGCCATCGGTGTAAGTTTTCTCCTTGCGCGTATGATCACGATGACGGGTAGCCATAGCATGCACCGGAGCTGCATCGCCGGTGGAAGGTGATGGTGGCGACGATGGCTTGACCAGAGGTGTCGCGGCTGAGGATTCCTCAGCGACAAGCGACACGGGCCAAGACGAGACCATGGGCGAAGCCGACCCAGGCAAAGCGGGAGGGCTGTGCGGAGGTGGCGGCCCAGGAGATGCACCAGGCGACCTAGCCGAGGCCGCGGGCTCGCCATCTGGCAAGGAAGCCGTGCCAGCATCGGGAGGCATGGCATGCACGTCCGACGCATGCACGTCGATCACACCACCCGCCGCCGGATCAGGAACAGACACCTGGGGAGAAAACAAAGCAACATCACCTGCAGGTAACAAGTTAGGTGATAAATAGGACATGTCATATTTATGCACATGGACATCCGGAACCAGTTCATTAGATGGAAAAGTGATGGCATGTTCAATAGAGGCAAGATCAACCGAAACACCAGTGCTGGAATAAGGAAACACAGTCTCGTCGAAAACAATGTCATGAGAAATATATATCCTACCGGTAGTGCGATGAAGACACTTATAGACCTTATGCATAGGACTATAGCCAAGGAAGATGCACATCTTGGAACAAAACTCAAGTTTGTGAGCATTGTACTTGCGAAGACTAGGCCGGCAAACACACCTAAAAATCCAAAGTGAGGAGTAGTTGGGCTGAACATGAAACAGACAGAACAAAGGAGTATCCTTGTTGAGAACTGGAGTAGGCATACGTTTGATGAGGTAGCATGCCGTAAGAAAAGCATCATCCCAATACCGAAGCGGGAAAGAAGAGTACGCAAGCAAAGCAAGGCCGGTCTCTACCAAATGGCGGTTTTGCACTCGGCAATACCGTTCTGCTGAGATGTATGTGGACACGACACACGATGAGAGATGCTCGTGCATTGAAAGTAGCGACGAAGTTTGTGATATTCACCACCCCAGTCGGAGTGAACGACCTTGATTTTATAATCCAAAAGGCGTTCGACATGAGCCTGAAAATTATAGAAAACTTGCTCAACATCAGACTTGTGTTTAAACAAATAGATCCAGGTGAAACGCGTGTAGCCATCAAC